>NC_057800.1:496068105-496096924 GCF_018294505.1 Triticum aestivum | reverse complement strand
TTTGTCCTTTTACATCACCGGTTCAAAGAAAGTGGTCTGGAGGGGCGGCTAGAGATGCTCTTATATTAGACAAACATGTAGTACCTTCATCAGCAGTAGGTCTTCGGAAGAGTTTTGACGTGGTCCTTATTCTTTCTTAGGTTTGGCTACGGCACATCTAAATACATCTAGATATGGTACGTCTAGATGTGCTGTTCTTTTTGTAGCTGGGAGGGATCCAGCTTGGATCACCACCAACACCAGGTGCACTGTTTTTACAGAGACTATTAAGAGAACTTAGCGATTCCCAAATTTTAAAAACCTGCTGTGGAAGACAAAAGTGTACATCGGCGACTAGCTAGAAGCCTTTCTTCGACGCGGCTGGGCCAATAAACTGAATAAAGTATACCACACCAGTCTCCACGGAACAACGACGGGAGGTAGCAGTACAGCAGACGACTTGCGTGGCACACTCGCGTTATGTGTGCGCGAGACCGGACTGGTCAAAGGTTTGAGCAAGAGGGGCCTTCCAAGCCAGCCAGCCGCCGGAGAAACTCGCAAGGCCTCCGCCACTTATAAACGCGGAGGAGGAGCAGCGGCAAGAAACAAACGGCCCGGTGCAGACAGCCACCAAACCAGAGGGGAAGAAAAAAGAGGCCCTCGTTCGCCTAACTCCATTAGCCCATAGCCATGCCTCTCTTGATATGCCACCGGCTGCTGCTGCTTCTCCTCCTCTGGGTCGCCGCCTCCCATGGCGATTCATCCGATGATGGGGCTTACGACCCCTCCATGTGCCTGAATCAAACTTACACATGCGGGGACGTGAGGATCAGCTACCCGTTCTATCTCGTCGGGAAGACAAAAGATCTCAGGGGCAACGACAACTCCTACTGCGGCTACCCTGGCCTGGGGATCCTCTGCGACGACAACAAGCCCATCCTGCAGCTCAACGGCACCGCCAACTACACGGTCAAGGGCATCGACGGCGCGCTCGCAACCGTCTCTCTAGCCGACCCGAACGTCGACGACGACCTCAACCCCTGCCCGAGACCAAGAATCGGCCGCAACGTCACTTTTCAAGAGGGATCGCCGCTGTACTTTCCTGACAGCACGGTCGATTACCTTATCTTCTTCATCGGCTGCAACTTCAACTTTACCTTCTACAAACCGAGTAGCATCTACCCGATCAGCTGCCAAAGCTTTGAAGATGGTCCTGGTCCTGGGCTATCGTTCGTGCTTCCGGATGATGCAGTGCCCGCCGGCAACTGGGTGCAAGCGTGCAACCAAGTCATACAATTGCCTGTGCACAAATACGGCGAGATCAACTTTACTGACCATGGATGGACAAACGGGAGTGGATATGCCAATCTTCTTCGTCAGGAATTCCAGCTGGGATGGAACGAGAGCGGGAGGCCCACTGCATGTACCCAGTGCGAGGGAGCCAATTCCAAGGGACGGTGCGGTCACAGTCGGACCGGGGATTTCATAGGCTGCTTGTGCCCTGACGGCCTAGTACACTCCGATAATACTTGCAGTAAATCCCGTAAGTTCTCTGAATCTGAAGCTTTTCCTTTGCAGAAGTTGCCGTCTAGGTGTATTTGGCATTCTCTCTCGGGCCAACTTGTTTCGTCAGGTGTAAGAGAGCCTGCAATTAATTTTGAAGTAATCCTCCAAAATAACTGGTCCAGAGTCGATTAAATCCATATACATAGATTTGACCGTGCAAAACCCACAAGGTTAATATGTATCAACCGTCTAACTAAATGCACCCACGCAGTCCATTTACCCCCTACGAGAGCTCGCCTGAATTGGATATTAAATGGACTTGACTCTAACACCATGCTCACATAGTCTTCCTTGCGCTGAAGATCATATAAATATATAGTAGGAAAATTTATTTTGTGATGTATCTAATGGAACTAATTTGATGTTGTAGATGTTGCTGTATTTTTCAATAGACTTGATCAAACTTAAAGATGTTTGAGTTAAGATAAACCTAGAACTTTAAGTATTTTGAAATGGAGGAAATATATTTCACTGATCAAACTGATTATAAATAGTACACATGTGGTCACCGATGGGCCTCCTCAACCTCCATCTAATGGACCTGGCGCCAGCCTCGGCTACAGAGGCACCAATGGTGGCGTTTAGAGCCTCCTCCTCGGCATCAGCCTCGGGAAGGGTGTGTTTTGGGAGCTCCCAAAAATATTTTGGGATTTAGACATCTGTTTGGGATGGGTTAGATGGGCTTAACTCCCGAAAATTGCAGTCTTTTTTGGGGAGTTCACGAAATTATTAGGGATGGATTAGAGTTGCTCTAATTGTCTTTGGGCATGACTTATCGATATGAATGATGCGTCTAGGTCTGCATTGCATTGTGAACTTAGTCCTGGTCGTTTTTGGATGATTAGTACTGAGAACAAAATCAAAAGTGCATCATCGCCATTTTCTCATGTGCAAAAATAATTACTGCCTCCGATCCAAATTAATTGACGCAGCCTCTGTACAACCTTTATACAATATTGAATAAAGGCTGAGTCAATTAATGTGGATCGTAGGGACCGAGGGAGTAAATCATTTTCGTCACTTGGCAATATTCACTTACACATTGACATGAGTATCTGCACTGAAATACAGAGGACATGTGGTATGTGGACAATTAACAGTTACACCATTTTGATCTCAAACAAATCCATCACCATTGATCCTAAAATTGCTAAGAGACTTCAATAGGTCCAGATTTTATGGCTAGGAAGTAAGATCAACTTCAAGTGATGATTTTTCTTTCTTTAAGAAACTAAAGAAATGACTGTTACATGGAAATGTTAAAACTATCTCTGTCAAAGTTTGTACATAGAAATGATGATCACTTTTATTCTTGGGAAATGAGGACTAGTTGTTCCTGCAATAAAATTACTAATGTTACCTTCCTTTTAAGTTTGTATGATAAACTAATTGTTGTATCAGTTGTGAAGTGTAAAGTTTATATTTTGTGAATAAATGCATCTTCCATCTACTCATAGGCACTCATGTTCAAATTTTGCAGGTCGTCAATACTCGAAGAAAACAACGAGAATATGTAAGAAATATCTCTCAACCACATGATAAATTGTTTTGCATATTGCATCTGTAACAAACTCTGCTTCATATGTACTCCCTCCGTTCCAAAATAGATGACCCAACTTGGTACTACTATAGTACGAAGTTGGGTCATATATTTTGGAACGGAGGGAGTATGTACTTAGCAACCGTGTCCGGTTTATCTGAAAAGTGGCACTAGTTCATGACATGCAGGCTAATTCAGAGTTTATGATGCAAATATAATATAGCTAGCCTTTTAGAATATACAATACAGTAGGTTTGTCAACAATGGCCTTCAATAACTCGAGGTTCTCTGTACTGCATGACACTAGATATTGTGTTCTTCTATAGTTGCACTGATTTCATGCCTCTACTGTGATGCAGTAAACAAAATGCAAATAAACCAGTTGTTAACTGGAAGATCGTGTAAGTGGGTTCCCCTTTTGATGCCTTTCTCCCTCCAAATTTTCTGCGCAGATATAATAGCAGTCAGCTCGAGCATACCTATGCTATGTCTACTCTTCTTTGCGTTCTGGTTGGGCTACAAGAAGTACGGATGCAAAAGAAAATCAAAGGAAACAGCCAGGATTGAGTCCTACCTACAAAAGAATGGAACGGTCCATCCGAAAAGATACGCTTACGCACAAGTGAAAAGAATGACGAGATCTTTTGCTGAAAAGCTAGGTCAAGGTGGGTTTGGTGCTGTTTACAGAGGCGACCTCTCTGATGGTCGTCAGATAGCAGTCAAGATGCTAAAGGACTTCAAGACTGATGGCGAGGATTTCATCAATGAGTTAGCTAGCATTAGTAGAACTTCTCATGTCAACGTTGTTACTCTCTTAGGATTTTGCTTGGAAGGAACCAAAAGGGCACTAATTTATGACTATATGCCTAATGGTTCACTTGAAAGGTATGCTTTTAAAGATGGCTCCGAAGGTGGAAATACTTTAGGTTGGGAGAAATTATTTGAAATAGCAGTGGGAATTGCTCGAGGACTTGAATATCTGCACAGAGGATGCAATACTCGCATTGTGCATTTTGATATCAAACCCCACAACATTCTATTGGACCAAAACTTCTGTCCAAAGATCTCCGATTTCGGACTGGCCAAGCTGTGCCTCAATAAAGAAAGTGTCATCTCCATTGGTGGTGCAAGAGGAACAATAGGCTATATTGCCCCGGAGGTTTATTCCAAGCAATTTGGAGCAGTAAGTAGCAAGTCTGATGTGTACAGCTATGGAATGATGGTTCTTGAGATGGTTGGGGCAAGGGACAAGAATATCAGTCCAAACACTGAATCTAGCAGCCAATATTTCCCACAATGGATTTATGAACACTTGGATGAATACTGTATCAGTGCTTCTGAGATTAATGGAGAGATCACCGAGGTTGTGAGGAAGATGATAGTGGTTGGGCTGTGGTGCATTCAGTTAAGTTCTACAGATCGTCCAACAATGACTAGAGTCGTCGAGATGCTTGAGGGGAGCACAACCGGCCTCGAACTGCCACCAAAAGTGCTCTTGAGTTGACAGGGTTTATATTGCTCTTGCACACTTGCTCCAGTGTTGCATAAATCTGTAAACGGTTTGAATACTTCATATGTCCGCTGCGATTGGGACAAACAGAGCGGCTTCCATATGTCCGCTGGTCTCCTGATTACTCCATGCACAGGAGATAACACGACAATCCTGTCATTTGCAGCATCCCGGTTCTTTATCCCAGAAAATAACAACACCATTCCTTCCACGTATGCTTGTTGGATATATGTCGTATATATAAGCACACCGCACACGCCACAAAAGACATTCGCCATCTTTAAGACTTTAACAATGCCCGGCAAGCCCGGCATTCTCACGATCTTGCTCTTTGCGGCGTCCGCCCTCGCCGCGGCGGCGGCGGCGGACACCGCCAACATCGCCGTCTACTGGGGTCAGAACGCCACCGAGGGCACGCTCAGGGACACATGCGGCACGGGACTCTACGCTTACGTCAACCTCGCGTTCCTCTCCATCTTCGGCGCCGGCCGTGCTCCGGTCCTCAACCTCGCAGACCACTGCGACCCACCCTCGGGGTCGTGCGCGACCCTCGCCGCCGACATCGCGTCATGCCAGTCCGCCGGCGTGAAGGTGCTGCTCAGCATGGGCGGCGGCGCGCTCGGGTACAACCTGTCCTCGCCCTCCGACGCGCAGGCCGTGGCCACCTACCTATGGGACAACTTCCTGGGCGGCACCGCCGCCGGCGCCGCCGCGCCCCGCCCTCTCGGCGACGCGGTGCTGGACGGCGTCGACTTCGACATAGAGGCCCCGTCGCTGTACTACGACGACCTCGCCAGGAGCCTGACGTCGCTGTACAAGGGCGACACCGGCGGCAAGAAGTACATGCTCACCGCGGCGCCGCAGTGCCCGTTCCCGGACGCGTCCCTCAAGACCGCGCTCGCCACGGGGCTGTTCGACCGCGTGTGGGTGCAGTTCTACAACAACCCGCCGTGCCAGTTCGCGCGCGGGGACGCGGGCACGCTCCAGAGCGCGTGGGGGCAGTGGACGGCGGCTCTGCCGTCGGCGTTCGTGTACCTCGGCCTGCCGGCGTCGCTGGATGCTGCCGGCAGCGGGTTCGTCGACGCGGACACGCTCGTGTCGCAGGTGCTGCCGATGGTCGAAAGCGCGCCCAATTACGGCGGGGTCATGCTGTGGAGCCGCTCCTACGACAAGGTCTCTGGTTTTAGTGTGAAGCTGCAGAGCAACTTGCAGAACCGGAACAAAAACACAGGTAGTACCTTCTGCTTTCAGGCTTACAGCGACCTGATAACAATTTTTTTCAATTGAGAATTGTTTTGCCGTCGTTTATTCTAAATTTTAGTATAAGCTAATATTTTGTTTGACAAAATTACAGGGAACGGCGCATCCTCAGATTACAAAAAGAGAATATGTAAGTGGTTACTTTTTTTTTCTGACTATGTTTCCTTACTCCATAGAGTGACAGTACACACATAGACTAGCTCAAGAGTTTGGAAGTTGGTGATTTCCTTGCCATTTCATTTCAATGCATTGCATTTTAAACCCCCTATTGTTTATACAGATATAATAGTAGGAGTCATTGGTGGCATCTTCCTGCTGCTCCTGCTTCTTACCACTTGTTTCATCTGCCATAAGAAATACCGCGGCTTGTCGCCTCCTGTGGAGGGATCGACCACCCCTCCAAGCAAAGAGCCATCTGAACCAAAACTGGGAGCTCATCATCCAAAAAGATACACCTATTCCGAAGTGGAAAGGATGACAAGGACCTTTGCTCACAGGATGGGCCAAGGCAGCCATGGCGATGTCTACAGAGGCAACCTCCGCGACGCACGGCAGATCACAGTGAAGGTGCTGAAGAACTTTAAAGGAGGCGACAAGGACTTCTTGAAGGAGGTCGAGAGCATCGGCGCAATATCTCACGACAACGTCGCTCCTCTGCTGGGGTTTTGCTTGCAGGGGCCGACGAGGGCTCTGATATACGAGTACATGCCCAATGGCTCCCTGGAAAGCTATGCTCTCAGCAGCTATGACTCCGTGGAGGAGAACTACTCGCTATGGCTGTACTGGGAGAAACTGTTCGACATTGCCATGGGCGTGGCGCGAGGTCTCGACTATCTCCATGGCGATGACGGTGCTAACGGCATGAACATCAGCATCAAACCCCGGAACATTCTGCTGGATCAGGAGCTATGCCCAAAGATATCCGATGTTGGTGTAGCAAACCTATGCGAAGCATCTACTCGTGGTGCGAGGGAGAGAGATGGCTACGACGCACCTGAGGTGGTGTCCAGGAGATTCGGGCCGGTCACTAACAAGTCCGACGTGTACAGCTATGGCGTGATGGTCCTGGAGATGGTCAGGGCAAAGAGACACGTCAGGGTTGGTGCTGACACCACCAGCAAGTATTTCGCCCAGTGGCTCTACGAGCACCTGGATGAGTTCTGCAACAGTGTTTCGGACGTCAATGGCGACACCAGAGAGCTTGTGAGGAAGATGATCATAGTCGGGCTGTGGTGCACGCAGACCGCGCCTGCGAGTCGCCCGTCGATGAGCGGAGTCGTCGAGATGCTGGAGGGTAGCAGCGCGGACCTGGAATTGCCAAGAAGAACCTCCTGAAGCGTACTAGAAGACATGGTTGTAAACAATGTTCAGGGAAATGCACCTGCTTTTGGATTCGTGTAGTGTTGGTTTCAGGGGAGTAGCATGAGCACTTCATTTCGTTATTGTCAGTATAGGACTGGTTTTAGTGCCAGATAACTTGTTGGTGCAATCATATGTTGAAAACAAACAAACCAAACAATAAGACACGATCATCAACACCACAGGCACATTTGATGGCAATGACACACAAAGCACTGCTAATAGCTAGCATGTCAGAAATGGAGACGGCCAAGACGAACACAGCATAATAGCACGGCGCTCACACAACCGCGCCGCGCGTGTATTCCTAGCTAGCCTAGCACATAGGAACCCGCACGCGACACGCAGCCGCGACCTCCTTGCTGTTCTGGGAGTTGATGTATCTGCCCAGGTCGGGGTTCCTGGCGTACCTGCACAGGCACCGCCTCTGCTCCCGGAGCCTGGCGCAGCACGCGCTGGACGGGGGCGCGCTCCAGAGGATCACCGGGGCGCACGGCCGCAGCGCCCATGGGTCGCACTCCGAGCGCGCTGCCATGGACGCCCCGCGCACCGCGCCCGACGCGGTGAGCACGGCTACGAGGAACAGCACCGTGCAGGGCTTCATGGCTTCTCAGTGAAGGATTACTCTGTCTGGTGGTTTTGGGAGCACAAGAGAGGGTTGGCATACTATTTGTAGCAAGAGAACAGCGCACCCGGCACCCGCGCCATGCTCTATCTGGAACAGTGCCGCTAAAACTTCGTAAAGCTTTTGCATTGCACGGTTGCGTAAACGGTGGAGCACGGGCATTCCAATGAGTGCTTGGGGCTCCGGCACTGCTTCAGAGCTCGGGTCGCGTGAAGCACGCTGCTGCTGCTGCTTAGCGAGACATGTCCAAGGTTTGCTGTGCAGATTACGTTTGTTAATTGAAGTGGGGTGACCGTGGAGCACACCGATAAAAGTGCCTTGTTGAACAGATTTTCCAACATTGAGCAATGGCGAAATGGCGATAGTTGTTTCTGGAATAAGGAGGCTGCTGGGACGAGAGCGCCGTCAGAAATGCGGAGTAAGAAAGACGGCATCTTCATCACCGGGTCACAAAAGCTCTCACACTTGAGTAGGAGACGGCGAGTGCAGAAACGCTGGGGTGCGTCGCAAGTTCACATTGATGCGTGTCACGGTCAGAACCCCATTGATGTTCACAGAGCATCAAGGTGCAGTTCCGGCAAGCTTCTGGCATAAACTACTGGCAAACAGCTAAACTTGCTTCAGTCTGGGCTCTGACGAAGAAAACATCTGGTTGAAGGAAACCCTTGCCCTGCACCCGTTTATTCCCCTCCCTCAATTGCTCATCCTCCTACAGGCCAAGCTATCCTTTCCTTGTCAACATAGGCTTACCCTTTAGAGCTCATACTAGCATTTAGGTGCCTATAAAGACGCAATTTCTGCAACTAAACAGATCAGACATCTAACAAATCAATCAGGTGAACATCCCAAACGCGTGAAGTCATGCCGCCACATTTTCCCAGCAATCCTGACCACGGACCGCACGTCACAGGGCCATTCCACAGGCACAAGTCGATCCACCGGATCCTGGGGGGAGGGAAAGGTGCGCCATTCTTGTTCTGTTTGTAAGCAATTACCCTACACTATCTGCATCACCATAGTTTCTCCCCAAGCCGACGTAGTTATGGACACCGATGTTGGGCTTTGGTTGCAGCTGCGGACGTTCTGCTGTGGAAGAACAGGAACGTGTCTGCTGGGGTTCTCGCTGGGGCCACGTTGACATGGTTCCTGTTCGACGTGGTTGAATACAATGCAGTTCCGCTCCTTTGCCAGATCGCCATCTTCGCAATGCTTGCCATCTTCATTGCGTCAAATGCTGCGCAGCTCTTCGACAGGCATGGCTTCCTTTCTTTCCACGGAGAGGAGATATCCCAGTGTTTATTTATTTTTTGAGTAATTGTCCCAGTATTTAGCTTTAAAGAATTTCAAAAGGTCGGCTGACCAATTTCAAATCGCAGGGCCCCGCCAAGGATACCACAAGTCGTCGTCTCCGAACACGCCTTCAGAGAAATGGCCTTGACCATTCACCACAAACTGGAATATGCTGCATCTCTTCTTTATGATATCGCATGTGGAAAGGATCTGAAGAAATTTCTCATGGTACGAAATTCTCTTATTTGCTATCTTAGTCAAGAAAAGACAAACCATGTGACAAGTCTTGTTCCAGATCGACATTATGGATTAATACAGAAACACTTAAGAGATCTGAATCAACCAGATTAGACATGACATGCCACTCAAATCAACGTTTAGCCAATATAGTTCACAACGTTATTTTGCTATTGCTCTTCAACTTAAACTTGTACTGACATTCAAATTGTTACTATTGTTATAAGGTGGTAGGATCCCTGCTGTTATTGTCAGTGATTGGAGGTTCTTGCAGCTTCACAAGCCTACTCTACCTTGGTAAGTAGAACAGAAATAGTAACGTTCAAGAAAACCAAATACAGAAGGTGGAACTAACTAGTAACTACAGAAAGGATGCTAGGAGAACACATAAACTAATGCAGTCTCACAGAAAAATGTAAAACTGAAATTTCTAAATAGTATAACAAGTAGTATGTGTTTCTTACTTTCACAGGATTCTTGTGTGCCCACACTTTGCCAGTGTTGTACCAACATTACGAGACAGAAGTGGACCATCTCGTTGCAAGGGGTGGCCAAGACATCAAGAAGTTCTATGAGAAGGTTGATTCCAATTTGCTCAACAAAATACCAAGAGGCCCTGTCAAGACGAAGTTCAGATAAAATAAACTCCATGAAGCTGTCAGGACATAATAATAATTCCAACCAAGATCCTGGAGTAGATTTCAAGAAAAATGAACCTGCTATAAGAAAATATGATTGCACGAACCAAGTCCCAGATAGGCGAAGTTGATGAAACACCAGTTGAGTTCAGACCTGACTGCTAGCATCCAGATGTACGGTACCTATTAATGTATACAAGCATACTCCATCAGCGAAGCAATCTATGTGAGAATACCTCTGATGCTATAATCTCAAAAACAGTATCCACTGTGACACCGATGAGTCTGTACATGTATGACACATGAAAAGTGTCCAATAACAGCATACCCAAAAAGACAAACAGAAAGATTACATGGCTTTCAAGAAAAAAATAACAGGGCCACCATCGCCTTCTGACATCTGTAGTACTAATGGAATGTGTTTTTGCCTTTACTAATACAAACATAACAGTTATTATTTGCATGGCAAAACTACGAAATCAAACACTGCCATGACTATTTGCAAAGCTTCGCCCAAGAGAAAAACATCTTGAATCTGGTGTAGGATAGGACCAAGTGTTCGAGACATCAGAGCCCTTGTTTTTTTCTTAATTCAGTAGATGAAATGTCTATGCGGAACTTCTCCTCTGGTATAGAGATAAACATGTCCTTCAACTCTGTTGGAATATTTAATTCTTCAAGGACCTTCAAAACAAATAGTGAAGTACATGAGCAGACAAAGAATTTCAGTGCATGTAAAACAAAACATCAAGGCCATTTCATACCTTGAATACTCCTTCAATCTCTCGACCACCAACCAGAAATGTTGTGCCAGTGCTTTTACATTCAAGAAGAATCTCCAGCATTCTGTTGTAGTCACCTCCATAATACTTAGGCTGCCATGAGTAAACTTCATTTAGTTTGAAAAATAAAACACTCAATTGTCGAACATCCATTCTAAGATAGCATTCAATAACTGAATTCGAGAATTATATGATTCAGCCAAATATATCCTGAATAACAAATCAGTTTATGTTTATAACTTACAATAATGGCATCTAAATCAGCTGCACATGAAATTTCACTTTTCACGATTATACTAAATGCTGCACTGATGCTAGGTGCCTAGCTGAAAAGATTTGCTTGCATAGGAAAAGGCTTCCTTTTGGAATTGGATATATCATTTTACTAACATGTTTTTGGTGGGGGTGTGTCCATTCATAGAAACCAATGCAGAAATGCAATCTGGGCTTAATAGAGCTCAATACTGTAAATGCCGAGTTGAGCAGTTTTTTTTTCACTTAACCATGTCAGTAGACGCTGGGTTTTTCTTTCACATGACTAAATGGCATATCACACTTCATATTCGGAAGTAAGCATAAGCTGATAAGAAACTAAAAGAATGCCACAAAGCATTTCATTATTAATTATGTATACAAAAAATCTGAGGAACCGGCAGGAGCACTGCCTTTTCATTTAGAAGAATGCCACAAAGCATTTCATTATTAATTATATTTAATGAAAAAGGGAACAGTTGTTAAGCTAATCTCAGAAAGCAAACTAACTAATCTGTAATTTAACGGTCAACTCAAGCAAACTTACATTTACAAGCCTAGCTGCAGTGTCTGCACCAATTATAAAAGCACTGCCTGGGAAAAGTTCTGCTTTCTTATAAAAGTACGGTTGGTTAGATATGATCACATTCTTCCCTGCATCAGAAAGAATCAAAGACTCGCATAATCACTGATTAATTGGATGAGTTTTCCCTTACAGATAAACATAGTTTTATCTTGCCACATAAAGCCAAAGAAACAGAGGTAGTAGATGGTGATTGATGAAACGGAGTAAGGAACATGTCTGGACACATCTGTGTCCCAGAATCACTGCTAAACGATATATCAGCAAAGATGACTACACGAGTTAATACAAAATTATATATCTCTGTAACCTCAAACTAAAGCACATTTATTAGATTGGCATAGCAATCGAATAAGAGCACCAGGAAAATAGCAAAATAGAGGGTAGGCCACGTGATAAATAGTTTGTAAGAAAATCCAAGTACGACTGTAATATTTTGCACCACAGCAGTTAGTCATATGCATACCTGCTTTTCTGAATTGCTCGACACGGCGCTTAATTTCTGCAATAGACAGGGGGGGTTTGTCCGCATTTATTGCTGATATCTCAAAGCACGGAAACCCATCATCACACATGCTGCAATGAGCAGATTCATGAAAATAAAAGGTCCATTACTGTTTGTGGGCTTCAACAAGTGAAAGGTTTTAATAAAATGATGTAGATATTTGCTACACAAACAGCTATATTGAAACGCTATTGCATTATCAGTTTTCCATTAAGTCACCACTGTAAAAAACATTCCAGCTTAACAGAGTACATTTTACACCACATTACTCCGTACCCATTTTTATATATTTTACCTTGATAAATTTTAGGATGACAAAATTCAATTGTACAAATAGTTAATTTCATTTTATCTCACCTTCCAATTTAGCAGAGAAAATTTTACACATTACTTTGTATAATTTTGATATATTTCGCCTTGCCAATTTTTAGAATGACATAATCCAGCTGTGCAAATGTTTGATTTGATTACATCTCACCTTGATGCAACTTCTAACAACCTAAGGTGGCCATCATGCAAGGGATTGAATGAACCAGGTAGAATTAGTTTCCTGTCGAAGTTCTTTTCCGTTGGATCTACAAATGACGAATAATAATATGATTAAGAATGAAAATGAAACAATTCTAGTACGAAAAAGAGAGCAATTTTGAGTGTCAGGGTATACCAGCAAAGTGGTAAACTTTCATGCAGACTTGACCATCAATAACTTGCTGGAGCTCTTGGTCTTCATCAAATTGTTCCACACTTTCTTTTGGAATTTCAGGTTCTTGAACGTCTGACTGAATGGTTGCAGAAATTCTGCATGCATCTGCGATTGCCTGGAGCGCAGTAGATTTTTATAAGGGAGAGCTAACTGGGAATATCGTTTAAGGAAAAGTACTGTTGGTCCTGACACGATGATCACACTCTCAGGATTGGTTGCTCCTATTCGCTAATCTGATGCCCAATCAACTGTTACCAGTGAGACCTAGTATATATAACAAACCTTAAGCACAAAACAGCTTGAGACCTTGTCTTCTTCCTCTCTGCTCCGTAAACCCTACATAAAAATGCTATAGAAGTTTTTCTCAAAAAAGTACTGTAAATGCCAGGATGCAAAAATTGCCCAGAAACAGAGCATAATCATGACATTGACTCCAGGAGAAATGCTTTGTTAAGAGTAAAGAGCTTTGGTAGTACCTTCGACAATGTTACATGTGATGTCCTGAGGCAATTTTGCGTGCGCGTTGACACATAAAACCTATTTGAACATGAGTGTCAAATATCATATAGAGCAGAAAGACGCAGACTTAACAAACTTAGATGCCCTGACACTCCAAAAGCTGGGAATTTTGTGTAATACATCATGTATGCAGGCTCCTATGCCATAGAAACTAGAGCAATAAAGCTCTAAATGACATAGGCACATTAAAAAAAATTGTAAGCAAGAAGTGCATTCGTGTCAATAACAGGTTAACTTGTACTCAGTTAACTAGCTAACTCTAATAACTTCTCGCAAAAGAAAACTAACTCTAATGACTGATAAGCTTTGGGTTAGGTGCTGTAAACATTACCGAGAAGTAGAACCACTAAAGGGATAACTGTAAAAGCTTTGGTGGTTTCTTTGTTCCTCTAATTATTGCTACTGTATAGGGGAGTTTGCGAGGCATACCTGTGGTCACCATGTTTTGGGCGTGCGCTAGCGAGTGACCCAGTAAATCCAACACCCATTACTTGTAGACCTGAGAGTATTCTCACCCAATTACTTAAATTCATAGCAAACACAGATTATGTCGTGTGCAAACTGTAAGCTCGTATGCAGAATGATCCACAGATCGAGCGTTATGAAGTTAGAGAAGACAGACACCCACAGAGGCACAGACCTGGCCCAGAAAGCTTCAGGGCACGGTTGAACGCGGCCAGTGCCATGTCCTCCGCGGCCTGCTTGCTTGTGAATTGCAGGGGCAACTGGAAACCAAAGCATGGTCGGTCAGTCAGTCAGTCAGTCAGATGAGTGCCTAGAAAAGTTCAAAGGAGTTCGAGTTCGAGAGTATGCGGGTGCGTTTACCTTGCCGAGCAGCTGCGCCATGGAGGCCCTGGAGTAGGGCACGACGACCTCGAGGACGCTGCCAGAAGCGCCGGGCACGGACAGGAGCCAACCGAGCGCCTGCGGCGGTCGAGGTGTCCAACAGTTGGGAATCTGGCGAGTACAAATTTACAGTAGAGCTGCCGAGAAGAGGGCGGTACCTGGGAGGCGCCGCCGGCGAGATAGATGACGGCTTGGGCTCGAGACGAGTGGATGGCCTCCACGGCGGCGCGGACCCAGGTCTCCATCGCGATTCGGTCGGTCTTGTTGGATGCCCGTCGCTACCAAGAGACGACGGGGCAATTCGTCCGGTCAGCATGGGTCTGTGGCACGGCAGCGAACCTTGGAGCCGTACCAACCGGCATCAAAGATTGAGTCCGTGGTAAATCTCACCAGGGCTCTTTTTCTTAAAACATCTCACCAGGTCAGTAAAAAATTTTGAATCCGAATATCCAGCCAATGTCCGATTTTTAGGCATGTCAAACCAAACACTTTTTCATGACAAATCGTGAAGGAAATATGCCCTATAGGCAATAATAAAATTATTATTTATTTCTTCATATCATGATAAATGCTTATTATTCATGCTAGAATTGTATTAACCGGAAACTTGATACATGTGTGAATACATAGACAAACAGAGTGTCACTAGTATGCCTCTACTTGACTAGCTCGTTAATCAAAAATGGTTATGTTTCCTAACCATAGACATGAGTTGTCATTTGATTAATGCGATCACATTATTAGGAGAATGATGTGATTGACTTGACCCATTCTGTTAGCTTATCACTTGATTGTTTAGTTTTCTGATATTGTTTTCTTCATGACTTATACATGTTCCTATGACTATGAGATTATGCAACTTCCGATCACCGGAGGAACACTTTGTGTGCTACCAAACGTCACAACGTAACTGGGTGATTATAAAGGTGCTCTACAGGTGTCTCTGATGGTACTTGTTGAGTTGGCATAAATCAAGATTATGATTTGTCACTTCGATTGTCGGAGAGGTATCTCTGGGCCCACTCGGTAATGCACATCACTATAAACCTTGCAAGCATTGTAACTAATGAGTTAGTTGCAGGGCGATGTATTACGGAACGAGTAAAGAGACTTGCAGGTAACAAGATTGAACTAGGTATTGAGATACCGACGATCGAATCTCGGGCAAGTAATATACCGATGACAAAGGGAACAACATATGTTGTTATGCGGTTTTGACCGATAAAGATCTTCGTAGAATATGTGGGAGCCAATATGAACATCCAGGTTCCGCTATAGGTTATTGACCGGAGACGTGTCTCGGTCATGTCTACATAATTCTCGAACCCGTAGGGTCCGCACGCTTAAAGTTTGGTGACGTTCGGTAGTATGAGTTTTTGTGTTTTGATGTACCGAAGGTAGTTCGGAGTCCCGGATATGATCACGTACATGATGAGGAGTCTCGAAATGGTCGAGACGTAAAGATCGATATATTGGACGACTATGTTCGGACATCGGAAGTGTTCCGGGTGGTTTCGGAGAAAACCGGAGTGTCGGAGGGTTACCGGAACCCCCCCCCCCCCGGAGAAATAGTGGGCCTTATGGGCCTTAGTGGAGAGAGAGAGGGCTAGCCTAGGGCAGGTCGCGCGCCCCTCCCCCTCTGGTCTGAATTGGACTAGGAGAGGGGGCGGCTCCCCCCTTTCCTTCTCCCTTTCCCCCTTCCTTTCCCCCTCCTAGTATGAGTAGGAAAGAGGGAATCCTACTCCTACTAGGAGGAGGATTCCTCCTCCTGGCGCGCCATAGAGGGCCGGCCGGCCTCCCTCCTTGCTCCTTTATATACGGGGGCAGGGGGGAACCTCTAGACACACAAGTTGATCTATTGATCTATTCCAGCCGTGTGCGGTGCCCCCTGTAAGGGCATATTTATCCCTAAGGTGTTTTGGTGATTGATGACAATGCGTTTACGGACTAATCGTGTGCCTTGAGTATCCCAGACGTTTCATCGCTAGGCACAAGACGGTTGGGTGCCCCTCGAAGACTGTTGAAGACGACGTCTTTTCTACGTTTCTTTTTGGTGGATTTGAGTCGTAGGAAAGCCGTACTATTAAGAAGGGGTCCGCGTCGGAAAGGTTTGGGTGGAATCATCACGTACACGTTTCTTCCTTGTCCCCTCCTTTCCCTTGCACCTTGGAGCTTCCTCCGTTGTTATCTCGTCACCTTGTTTCTGGCTACTGTGTTGGCTCGCGGTAGTACTGCTTCCAGGTGAGCGGTAGTACTGTAGGCACCAGCGATAGTACCGTGTTGCGGCGCGGTAGTACCTCAAGTGCCCACGGTAGTACCGCTCCCCTGGAGCTGCACTACCATGGCCCACCAGGCTAGTACCGCTCCCCCGCGGTAGTAGGGGCGGATGTAATTTTTTACATCCGCGCCTACCACGGTAGTACCGGTTTCCTTCCGCGGTAGTACCGTGCTCAGCTGTCAGGCGGTAGTACCGCCCCTCTGCGGTAGTACTGTGTCGGATTTTTGCTTCTTCCGTTTTTCAGCGGAAGTAGGCACGGATCCTTATCCACACTCTTCCCAGGCTAGGGGGGTCCTGCCTTGCGGTAGTATCGCAAAGGGGAGCGGTAGTACGGCGCCCGCGGAAGTACCGCCCTCAGCACTTGTGCTACAGGTCTGGCCTAGCTGTTGCTGGTGCAACGGTAGTACCGCGGGCCTACACAGTTGTACCGCGTGACCTTGCGGTAGTACCGCTTGGCAGCAAGCGGAAGTACCGCGTGGCCCCATGGTAGTACCGCTTGCCTGGTGCGGTAGTACCGCTGGCCGCAGGCTGGTAGGTGTATAACGGTTGGATCTTTGTCCCTCGCTATAAAAGGGGTCCCCTTCTTCCCCGTTGACTTATATCTTCCAACCCTAAGCTCCATTGTTGCTCTAAGCTCCATTTTCGCCCGATCTCACTCCCTAGCCAATCAAACTTGTTGATTTGCTCGGAAGTGGTTGAGAAGGCCTTGATCCACACTTCCACCAAGAGAAATTTGATTCCCCCACTAATCCCTTGCGGATCTTGTTACTCTTGGGTGTTTGAGCATCCTAGACGGTTGAGGTCACCGCGGAGCCATAGTCCATTGTGGTGAAGCTTCGTGGTGTCGTTGGGAGCCTCCAATTGAGTTGTGGAGATTTCCCCAACCTTGTTTGTAAAGGTTCGATCGCCGCCTCCAAGGGCACAAAATAGTGGAATCATGGCATCTCGCATTGTGTGAGGGCGTGAGGAGAATACGGTGGCCCTAGTGGGTTCTTGGGGAGCATTGTGCCTCCACAACGCTCCAACGGAGACGTACTTCCCCTCAAAGGGAAGGAACTTCGGTAACTCATCCTCGTCTCCACCGTCTCCACTCTTGGTTATCTCATGCCTTTACTTGTGCAAGCTTATTTGTGTTATATCTCTTGCTTGCTTGTGTTCCTATCCTTGTTGCATCATATAGGTTGCTCACCTAGTTGCATATCTAGACAACCTACTTTGATGCAAAGTTTAAATTGTTAAAGAAAAGCTAAAAATTTGTTAGTTGCCTATTCACCCCCCCCCCTCTCTAGTCAACCATATCGATCCTTTCAATTGGTATCAGAGCCTCGTCTCTTTATTAAGGACTTTACCGTTCGAAGAGTATGGTTGATACCGTAGACGGTGTGGAGGAACACTCCGGTGTGAATCCAATCTCGTCTACGGGCGATGGGGGAACCTCGGTCTCTCGTGAGGAGTTCAATGTGGCCTTGGAGACATTGAAAACCTCCATGATGACCGAGGTTGAAAGCATGTTTACTAAATTCCTTGAAGGGCTTAAACTATCCACCGCACCGTTGAAAGTGGGTAATCCCACCGACAAGGTGACGGATGCTACCTCCGATAAGGGGGAAGCTAGTAGTGAAAAGGCTCCTTCTTCTAGTGGTAAGAATGGCACCGACATCTTTGCTCATGTGGAACCACCACTTGTTTATGGTGGACCGGTTCCTTCCACTCATTTGAATCATGCCGGTCCTCCCCCTAAGATTGTAAAAAATGAGGACTTTGATTCTTGGGTTTATCGCTTTAAACGTCATTTAAATCATGTGAACACTAATATTTGGAGAATCATTGAAGAAGGTTTCTATCTGCATGATCCAAGCAACTTCACTCCTCGAGAAGCCGCGGATAATCAATTCAATGAAAATGCTCTCTTCATCATTCAAGATGCAATTCCACCCGAAGATCTACCTCATCTTCGGCCCTTCGCCTTGGCCAAAGACGCATGGCTTTGTGTTGTCTCTCTCTACCGGGGAAGCGCAAGCATTCAACGCTCCAACTATGAAGTGGTGCAAGATGATGCCGATGAGTTTGCAATGAAAGAAGATGAAGAACCTCGTGAGCTTTATCGGAGAGTAACCAAACTCGCGGTCTCACTCCGAGATCACGGGAGCAAGGACACGGATTACAATTGGATCAAGCGCAAATTCCTCAAGGCAATGATGCCCTACCACAAGGCCATGTCCTCCGTCATTCGTCAAAGGCCAGACTTCCAAACTTTGACCTCAAGTGAAGTGTTGGATGAGTTTGTGGCCATGAACATTTTGGACAAGACCGCCGACAATGTAGTGCTTCATTCTCAAAGGGCAAAGAAGCCCAACCTTGCATTGAAGGCCAAGCTCTGCGTTGAAGAAGAAGAAGAGGAAGAAGAGGAGAGCAACCCCGAAGATACAAAGTATGCATATCATGAACACATGGCACTCGCTTCAAGGCAATTTTGGAGCAAGAAAAACTCAAGGCCAAACTTTAACAAAAACAACTCAAGTGGCACGAAGAGCAAGCAACGTGTAAGGACTTGCTAAAATTGTGGCAATGTGAGTCATTTTGTTGTGGAGTGCACGTATGAGAAGAGGGAAGACAATGGTCGCAAGCTCATCCGAAAGGACAAGGCCAAGTCATTCCCCAACAAGAGCAACTTCACCAAGAAGACTCCTCCCAAGGCAATTGTGGTATAAGAAGAGTACAATGAGGATGGTGACGATGATGAAGATGGTGAGTCGGCTGCCATGGCCTCAGTTGCCATTGCAACGACTCCACGAGTGTCTCTCTTCGACTCACCCAATGAGAGCATCACCGCCAAGTGCCTCATGGCTAAAGCCACCAACAAGGTAACCCCCAACATCAAAACTACCATCATTAATCATCCTTCTTCGACGGATAGCATTGATGAACATGAGGGAGCTAATGTGGAGGCGAATGAGTTTGAGGCCTTTATGGGCAAACTTAAGGGTAAATCCAAGAAGCACTTTGTTGCTCTCTTGGAACAACTTGGTGAAGCCAGTGACATGATCGAGGATCACGAAGATACCATCACTAAGATGGAAGGGCATAGTCGTGACTATGCCGATGAGATTTCGGATCTTTCCAATGCTCTTGAGGAAGAGCATGGTCTTCGTTTGGCTTTTGAGGAGTCACACAACGTTGATCATGCTAAGTTAAAGAAAGATTATGATCATGCTCTCATTGTTTCTCATGTGCTAAACTCTGAGAAGGCCGAACTTGAGGTTGATCTTGCTAGACTCAAAGAGGAGTTTGATCTACTTGACAAGGCTCACAAGGTCTTGAAGGGTGCTCATGCTAGCCTCAAAGAGTCTCATGATCAACTTCAAGTAAAGCTAACCAAGGAAAAAGCCACTTTTCCTCGTGTGATGTTAATTGATAATGCAAATGCTACTAACCCGTGTTGTGAGCATGTGCATCTTGTTGAGGAGAACGCTAAGCTAAAGGTGCAACTTGAGAGAGGTCTTGCTACTTGCATACAAGGCAAGAAGAACCTCAACGACCTCCTGATCAATCAAAAGGGAGTTGTGGCCAAGGAAGGGGTTGGGTACGTGCCCGAGTCCAAGAACAAGAAGAAGAATGACAAGACCAAACGACCTCCTCCTCTCATGCAAACCTTTGTGAAGGAGGGAGAGAGTGCTTCCAAGGAGAAGAAGAACAATGCGAAGGGTGGCGGTGTCAAAAAGGGCAATGCCACTTCTCCCATCAAAGCCGGCGACTTTAATCCATCTTATATATTATCATCTTATATATTATGTCATGCTAGTGATGGGCATGTCCATGCCAAATTCGTTGGTTCTCCTCATGAGTACATTGAATGGTCTATTTGGGTTCCAAAGACCCTTGTTACTAACATGAAAGGACCCATTACAAAATGGGTACCTAAAACCAAGCATTGACATCTTGTAGGTGTTTGCTTCCGGTGGGGGATCATGGTTGCTCGATAGCGGAGCTACAAATCATATGACCGGAAGCAAGGACTTGGTGGTGGACGTGCACAAGATTCCATCTATGCCCACCAACGTCGAGTGGGGTGACGCCTCATCTTCTAAGGTATTGGGACTTGGCAAGGTAGTCATCTCTCATGATCTCACGACCGAGAAGGTCATGCTTGTTGAGTCCCTTGCATACAATTTACTTTCCGTTCGTCAACTTGCAATCATGGGCTTTGCCACTTTCTTTGATATCGATACCGTGGCCCTCTTGTGGAGCAAGACTCTTAAAGTAGCCTTTGTTGGGCATGTCGAGAACGGTCTATATGTGATTAACTTTTCGGAGCGACCCACTAAGACCGCGACATGCCTAATGGCTAAAGTTGATGTGGGGTGGCTTTGGCATCGCCGTCTAGCCCATGTCAATATGAGATCTTTGCAAAGTCTTCTCAAGGGGGACCATGTCCGTGGACTAACAAATGTTAGTTTTGCTAAAGATCGTGCTTGCAGTGCTTGTATCGAAGGAAAACTACATGAGAAGGCTCACCCTCCCACGACTATCATTTACTCAAAGAGGCCTTTGGAGCTCCTTCACTTGGATCTCTTTGGGCCTCCATCCTTCGATAGTCTTGGGGGTAGGAAGTATTGCTTGGTGATTGTGGATGACTACTCAAGATACACTTGGGTGTATTTCTTCAAGAGGAAGAGCGAGACCCAACAAACCGTCATTGACTTTGCAAATGAAGCACAACGTCAACACAATGCAAAGATCTTGACAATAAGAAGTGACAATGGCACCGAGTTCAAGAACGACACCTTGGATGAGTTTCTTAGTGATGAGGGGATCAAGCATCAATATTCTGCACCTTACACCCCTTAACAAAATGGTGTTGCTGAGAGGAAGAACCGAACGTTGATGGATGCGGCAAGGACCATGATGGCGGAGTTCAGGTCTCCATACAACTTTTGGGCCGAAGCCATCAACACCGCGTGTCATGCATCCAATCGGCTCTACCTCCGCAAGGGCTTGAACAAGACTCCATATGAGATACTCACCGGTAACAAGCCCAACCTCAAGTACTTTTGGGTGTTCGGGTAGCCCTCATAAGCTCTAGCTTCAAACTTAGTCAGCTTTTCTTGTAGCCCAAGTAAAGTTGTCGTGTGTGTTTGAAATCTGACCGTTGGAACACGTGTCAGTTCCTTAGTGACCAAGGGTCATTTCGGACAAATCAGGTCGGGTTACCAAGTGGCTATAAATAGCCCACCCCCTACAACCATAAATGGTTGGCTGCTCAGAGTTAGAGTACGGCTTTTGTCGTTTGAGAGCAACCCACCTCGAAGCCTTTGAGAGAGAATTCCTTGCGAGGATAAAGCCCTAAACACCCAGAGCCAAAGAGTGTTAGGCATCACTTAAGTCTTCATGTTTGTGTGATCTAAAGACTTATTACACTTGAGGACTGTGAATCCTCCAGCCGGTTAGGCGTCACGTTCTGAGCATCCAAGAGTCATTGTGGATCGCCGGTGAACGAAGTCTGTGAAGGTTTGGAAGTCTACCTTGAATACTTACCAGAGTGATTGGGCGAGGACTGGGTGTCCTTAGCTCAAGGGGAATAAGGTGAAGACAAGGTCTTCTGAGTTGAATCTCAGCCTCCCTAACCAGACGTACAGTTGTCACAGCAACTGGAACTGGTCCAACAAATCATTGTCTTCAACAAGTCACTGGTTTCATCCTTCCCTTCCCTTTACTTACTGTTGGTCCTTGTGAAGTCATTGTATGATTGCATTATCTTTTGTCTTCACTAAGTGACTGCTTGTTCTGATTGGCTTCACAAAATCTTCCTACCTGATCTTTACTGCCTAGCTGCTATTAGTCATTGTGCTTTCACTTCATTGAATACTTGACTATGGTTTGCCTAGTGTAGTCTACCTTCCACTGCATGGTAATAGGTTTATTTCTATCGTTTGTCTTCGAAACTTCCATGTTTTGAAGACTTTCATAAAAATCGCCTATTCACCCCCCTCTAGTCGATCACTAGCACTTTCAATTGGTATCAGAGCAAGGTACTCCCTTGTTCTGTGTGATTCAGTTTAACCACCTGGAGTTTTAGCTATGTCGACTGTAGGGATAATTAAAGTCTCCGCTGCATGCCCCGTCTTTGATGGAACTGAATATCCCTACTGGAAGAATAAGATGCGCATGCATCTTGAAGCCATTGATGTCGACCTATGGTATGTCGTCAAGAATGGCGTTCCCAAGGCTGGTGAAGGTGTCACTGCTGCTGATGTCAAGAAGTTCGTTCAAGTGGACTCCACTGCCAAGAACATCATCTGTGGTCATCTGACCAAAGGACAGTATGGCCACGTGAGTGCTTTGGAAACATCTAAGCTGGTCTGGGACTGGCTCTCCAAGGTCAATGAAGGCGTCTCAACCCAGAGAGATCAGAGAATCAGTGTCCTTCGCAACCTCTTCAACCGCTTCAAGAGAAATGACAATGAGAATGTCCAGCTCACGTTTGATCGACTCACTGACATCACAAATGAGCTTCAAGATCTCGGCGCCACTGAGATCCCCAAGCATGAAGTCGTCAAGACACTCCTGAGATCACTTGACAACTCGTTTGACACCCTAGCCCTGATGATTCAAGAACGTCCTGACTTCAAGACACTCGATCCGTCTGACATACTTGAGAGGCTCAACACACACGAGTTTCAGCTTTCTGAGAAAAGAGACATCTACGGTCACAACTATGGGCGAACTCGTGGCTTGAAGGCAAAAGCTATCTCCTCATCTGAAGAAGAATCTGACAGCAGTTCTGATGATCCTGAAGACATTGTAAAGGAGCTTGCTATGCTTGTGAAGAAGTTCCAAAAATTCACCAAGAAGAAAGGCTTCAGAAAGTCTTCACGATCAAGCTCAAGGAATGATGAAGCTTCTGCTCATGACTACAAGAAGAGAACATGCCACAAGTGCAAGAAACCTGACCACTACATCTCTGAGTGTCCGCAGTGGGACAATGAGAACAACAACAAGAAGAAGAGCAAGGAGTATGACTCTGACGACAAGAAGAAGAATAAATACTCAAAGTCTTCTTCCAAGTCTTCCTCAAAGTCTTCATCACACAAGAAGAGCTCATCTGGCAAGGCACGTGCGTTTGTTGGTAAGGAAATGGATTCAGAGGAGGAGTCTGCTTCTGAGGAGGCGGAGGTGGAGTCTGAGGAGGAGTCCGATTCCGGCGTTGCGAGTCTAGCTACAGCATACGTTGCCAAGTCCATATTCAACACTGAAGACAGTGACGTCATCACCGACACCGATGCAAATGACAAGGACTACTCTGCTCCTACCTACTGCTTCATGGCACGTGGTGCCAAGGTAAACACACGCACTACTCACTATCAAACATCTAGTGAAGATGACTCTGATTATGGTTCCAAACCCAGCTACAAAACACTTGCTAAAATTGCAACTGAACAACAGAAAGCTATGGAACATATTCAAAAACTGTTAGACAAAAGTGATGATCTGTTAGATGCTGAAATGACTCGATCTCAATCCTTAATTGAAGACATAAAAAATCTTCATGTTAAGTATGAGGAACTTGAAAGTCGTCATGAAACGCTCTCAACAACTCATGAAAAGCTTTCCTATGATTATCTTCAAAGGAAGCAAGATCTTGAGAAATTGAGAGCGGCTCATGAAGATCTTCAAAAGGAAAACAAGTCACTTCGCGCCGAACAGATCAGTTCAGCTCAGGAAGGATTTGAACCACCATGTCTTAAATGCCTTGAGCATGATAAGGCTACTTCTGCTGCTGAATGTTCTACTGCTGCTACTGTTGCAATATCTTCAACTGTTAATGTGGTAACTAACCCCTCTGCTGAGGATGCCACTGCTATTGCTGATGAGAATGCTAGGTTGAAGACATTGCTTGAAACAGGGATGTACAAAAGTCTCAAAGGGCATCAGACACTATGTGATGTCCTCAAAAGGCAGATCCTGAACCGAAACCCTAGGAAAGAGGGTGTTGGGTTCGAAAGGAAAATGAATGCTGATGGCTCTTACTGGAAACCTGAGCAGTACCCCAAAACCACATGGGTTGCTGCAAAGGAACCTTCAGTGGATCCATCCACCCTATCTGGCTTCACTTGTGCTAATCCCATTGTTATTGATGAATCCTTTGATGCAAACTATAAACTGTTTAAAAATTAGAATGGTGAAGTGTTTGCCAGGTATATTGGTAGTAACTGCAGGAATGGGACACCTATGAAGAAAGTTTGGGTGCCGAAAAGGTGTTTGGAGAATCTTCCTGTGAATGTCGTCATGACACCACAAGTGAAGAAGACAAACCCCAGACCACAGGCTTCATATGGTCCAAAGGCTTCATACAGACAGAGGACTCACCTGGGTCGCACTAACGCAAATGTTTTGCAGGGAAACCTTACTCGGGCCTATGAATATGAGCGCGTTTCATCAAACCGCCATGTTCATAAGACCAAAAACTATTCTGCTTATCCTTATGAGTACTATTGTCCACCTGCAAGACTTTTTGCTAGGGCTCCAAAGCCAAAGTTCTCAGATGTTGCACTTAGACTCATTGCTTCGAAGACACCCTTGAAGATGTGGGTGGCTAAGAAAGCTTAACTCTCTTTTGCAGGGAAAGGTCTCCAGCCGAAAACCAAAATCGTCTGACGCTATTGCTGGGGACCTTAAACATCTTGTAGGGCGCAAGATCAAATGCCCAAATGGTCTTATTATGTATTTTGTTCCTGAGTCGCTTGCCACTTGCCCTATCAGTCCTAACCTCGATCTAAGCTTTCATAATCCACTTGCTCGTCAAATGTTTATGCTTCACAATTCTCTTCGTGAAGCCTATCCCCCTAACTGCACTGTAGGGTATGACACCAGCTGCTTCAGAATGGATTATTGATAGTGGGTGTACCAATCACATGACTGGCAAGTGAAGCCTTCTTATGGACTCAACCTTACGTCCATCTGACAAAATTCACATCACATTTGCTGACACTGGTAAAAGTAAGGTATTGGGTCTAGGTAGAGTTGCAATCTCAAAGGATCAACACATGGATAAAGTCATGCTTGTTGAATCCCTTGGTTTCAACTTAATGTCTGTCTCAATGCTTTGTGATTTAAACATGATTGTGATGTTTGGAAACTATCGTTGCCTTGTTCTAATGGAATCTGACAAGCCTCTAGTGTTTGAAGGGTATCGGAAAGATGATTTGTACGTGGTAGATTTCTCAGCAGGACCACAACTTGCAGTATGTCTTCTAGCAAAAGCTTCTGAATGCTGGCTCTGGCATCGGAGGCTAGGGCATGCTGGCATGAGGAACCTCCACACCCTTGCAAGGAAGAAGCATGTCATAGGCATCGAGGGCGTCAAGTTCAAGAAGGATCACTTATGCGGTGCCTGTGAAGCAGGAAAGATGATGAGGGCCAAGCATCCCTCGAAGACAGTCATGACAACGACTCAACCCTTCGAACTGCTCCACATGGACCTTTTCGGTCCCACTCATTACTCAACTCTTACTACTACTACTTGTCTCTATGGCTTTGTCATTGTTGATGATTATTCAAGATATACTTGGGTGCATATAATCCTCTACAAGACTGAAGTGCAGGATGTCTTCAGACGCTTCGCCAATCGAGCCATGAACAACTATGGCGTCAAGATCAAGCACATCAGAAGTGACAATGGCACTGAATTCAAGAACACTGGCCTAGATACATATCTTGATAATTTGGGCATCACACATGAATTCTCAGCTCCGTACACGCCACAGCAGAATGGCGTTGTCGAACGCAAGAACAGAACACTTATTGAGATGGCTCGGACGATGCTTGATGAATACAAGACTCCAAGAAAATTCTGGCCTGAAGCCATTGATACTGCATGCCATATCATCAACCGTGTTTATCTTCACAAGCTTCTGAACAAGACATCCTATGAGCTCCTTACTGGCAAGAAGCCAAATGTCAGTTACTTCAGAGTATTTGGTGCCAGGTGCTGGATCAAGGATCCACGTCACACTTCAAAATTTGCGCAAAAGCACATGAAGGTTTTATGCTTGGATATGGAAAGGATTCGCACTCCTACAGAGTCTTCAACCTTTTTCACTGTAAAGTGGTTGAAACAGTGGATGTGCGGTTCGATGAGACTAACAGCTCACAAAGAGAGCACCTGCCAAACGTGCTAGATGAAGTTCCATCCAGTGAATCAATCAAACTTATGGGAACTGGAGAAATCATACCATCTGAATCTCAGCCTGAAGAGGAACTTATCATCTCCGCACCTGATCAAACTGAAGACAATGCTCAGCCTGAAGACAATCCTTCTAACGATGACAATGATCAGCAAGAGCAAAATCTTCGTCCTGTACATCCTCGTGTTGCAAATGAAGTACAGATTGAGAGAATAATTGATAGCATCAATGCACTAGGTCCACTCACTCGTTCGAGGGCAACACAGCTAGCAAATTTCTGTGGGCACTTCGCATTCGTCTCAATATATGAACCCAAGAAAGTTGAAGAAGCCTTCATGGAACCTGAATGGATTCAAGCTATGCAAGAAGAGCTTCAACAGTTTGAGCTGAATAATGTATGGGAACTGGTTAAGCGTCCTGATCCTCGCAAGCACAATATAATAGGCACCAAATGGATATATCGCAACAAGCAAGATGAGCATGGTCAAGTTGTCAGAAACAAAGCTCGTCTCGTTGCTCAAGGGTACACTCAAGTTGAAGGGATTGACTTCGATGAAACATTTGCTCCTGTGGCTAGACTTGAAGCCATACGCATACTGCTGGCCTATGCAAATCATCATAACATTCTTCTGTATCAAATGGATGTGAAGAGCGCTTTTCTCAATGGCAAGATTGAAGAAGAAGTGTATGTTGCACAACCGCCTGGCTTTGAAGATCCAAAACATCCTGACATGGTGTACAAGCTCAACAAGGCACTATATGGCCTCAAACAAGCCCCTAGGGCTTGGTATGACACACTCAAAGACTTCCTGAAGAGCAAAGGCTTCAAACTTGGTTCCCTCGACCCCACTCTCTTCACAAAGACATATGATGGTGAACTGTTTGTGTGCCAAATATATGTGGATGACATTATCTTCGCTGCACCAATTAGAAATACACTGACGAGTTTGGATATATGATGCAAGAGCAATATCAGATGTCCATGATGGGTGAGCTGAAGTTCTTCCTTGGTCTTCAAATACGTCAGCAACGCAACGACATCTTCATATCTCAAGAGAGATACCTCAAAGATTGCCTGAAGAAATTTGGAATGCAAGATTGCAAAGGCTAGACGACGCCAATGCCAGCCAAACATCATCTGGATCTCGACGACAATGGTAAAGAGTTTGATCAAAAGGTATACCGCTTCATGATTGGTTCTTTACTTTATCTATGTGCATCTAGGCCAGATATTATGCTTAGTGTTTGCATGTGTGCTCGATTCCAAGCGGCACCAAAGGAATCGCATCACTTAGCTGTGAAGCGAATTCTTCGATATTTGGCTTACACCCCAACATTAGGATTATGGTATCCAAAGGGCTCAGAGTTTGATCTAGTTGGATTTTCAGATGCTGATTATGCTGGTGATAAGGTGGATCGCAAGTCTACATCAGGCACATGTCATTTTCTGGGATGATCACTTGTATGTTGGTCTTCAAAGAAGCAGAACTGTGTATCTCTCTCCACTGCTGAATCTAAATACATTGCTGCTGGACCTTGCTGCGCTCAGCTTCTATGGATGAAAGCAAACACTCAAAGACTATGGAATTCATCTGAAGCAAGTGCCACTCTACCGCGACAACGAAAGCGCCATCAAGATTGCCAACAACCCAGTTCAGCACTCGAAGACAAAGCACATTGAAATTCGTCATCACTTTCTCAGATATCATGTTGTGAAGGAAGATATTGATATCATACACGTCAACACTGAAGAGCAATTGGCAGATATCTTCACCAAGCCCTTGGATGAGAAAAGGTTTTGCAGGTTACGGTGTGAGCTAAATATCTTGGAATCCTCAAATGTCATGTGATCAGGCACACATCCTAACACTTATGCATATTGATGACTTAGATGTGCAACACATGAAGTAAAGTATATCTTCAATCAATGAAGACTTACATTCTAAGTGTGAATACATTAATGTGGAATTTGACTTCGGAGTGCCACGATAATTATGCATCGTGTCTGGGTCTAATACTTCCTATAAGGTGGGTAACACCACCACCAAATTTTTCTGTTTGAAGTGTTTCACTCATGGCGTTACATTTGGTATGTCTTCACATTTGGTTTGGCTTCAATCTCAACTTGTCTTCATGATTATCTTCACTATGTTGATTTGATTG
>NC_057800.1:495966387-496067746 GCF_018294505.1 Triticum aestivum | reverse complement strand
TGTCTTCTTGTTGAATCTTTTGAACTAAGTTAATGTGATCGGACCCTAACCTCTCTATGCTTTCTATCTCAAACTCTATCTCTCCAAATCATATGCATTCTATTGAAACTGTCGAATGTCTTCTCTGCGTCCTTGTCAGCAGAAGATACAGAGACAAACGTTAAGTCCGTTTTCAATGCTAATTCCTTCACCTGAAACCCGGAGAAGTGGGAACGACCACCCGACAATCCAGGCGTGCATGGGAACGTGGAACAACCTCCGATATGTTGCATGATGGCCACGTGTCCTTCAGATGTGAATCGCCAGGGGCACCTGTGTAATAACACTGTGTCGTCCATGTCCCTATAAATACACGCCTCACCACAGTCATTATCCTTTCTTCCACTCTCGCACAAACCCTAGCGCCACCGCTAGCCCTCGACGACGCCGGCGACGAAGCACTTAGCTGCCGCGACCTCACCGACGCCGTCTTCACGCCGGCCGCGGACATCGTCTTCTCCGCCGTCGCCGTAGGTGTCCTCCGTCGCCAAGTTAGGGCACGGACGATCGAACTGGTCGGCCTCCTCTCCCACACCGTCTAGCAGTTCTTCGTGTGGTAAATAAAACTTCCTTTTTATGGCCCCTTTGATCCTATATATTCATCACTTTCTACCACAAGCAGTTTCTGTTCACACAAGTTGGATCTATTTCATACCGCATCTCATAATATGCCTAGTATGTTCACTTATGCTTCACAAAGTAGTTAGATTCCTCACTTGTACTTATTCGTGGATTCGTACAAATATGGAACCAACTCTTTATCTATGAGTGAATGTCTTCGCACGATGAGGTCAATGTCTTCTAAACTGATTTATCTTCAAAATCTTCTGAGAATGCATATGACCTCTTCCCCTTCCCTCGCACCTTAATGCTGTCATAGGTACATGTCTGTGGGAGAATCCCTTGGTTCTCATAGTCTGCATTCATTTGCAGAATTCTTACAGCATCATATAAATTCTCCCGAAGCCAGTTTCTGTTTGACCAGCAAGCGGAAGCCTTTGAAACCTTTGAACGTGTTGAAGCCATTCAGTTTGAAGTTCATGGCTACAGATAAATCAGCAAGGAAGGGTGGCAGACAACATCGAGGGGGAACATCAAGAGATCTGCCTGATGACCTCTCAGAGCTGTACAAGACAGATCCAGAAGAGGATTACAATCAGCGCAAGACACGAATCCAATGGATTCGAAGATACTGGGCCGAGCAATGGTTCAAGTACAAGTTTGTGACCCAGGAATATGCTAAGAAGAATGCCATCAAGCGACCATGGGGAGACATCCTATACATAAATCTTCAACCCAGGTCCAGAGATGAAGCCATTGAACAAGGCTTCTATCCCTGCATGGTCCGTGGACCACAGCCTGCGGATGCAGACCCATCGTCATTGCTATGGTGTCGTGACGACAATCTGTTCAAGCGCAACTTCCAGTTTGCCAAGAATTCAGCTAAGCAAAACAAGAAGTCATTGGGACTAGACTTCAACCCTGGTCCTTCTGCTCCCCGTGCCGATGGCACCCGCGAAGCTGGACCCAATCTTGTTGGGCCCTTCTACAACCTGGAAGGTCTCATCACTCATATCATGGTTCAAGGGACAGCCGTGGATGAGCCTGCAGATGATGTTGAATCTGACGAAGCACCTGCACCACCGAAGCCAACGAAGCTGAAGAAGCCTAAAGCTTCAAAGTCTGCCTCAGCACCAAAAATCTTACGGGCAAAGCCACTGGCTACTGCACCTCCTGAAGACAGTGTGCAGTCTGAAGATCTATCACGCATCTCCAAGAAGACTAAGATGAGAAAGAATACTGATCAGGCACTGACTGCTGCCGCTATTCTGCGCAATGACGCCATTGATCTGGCCAGCGATGAAGATCTTGCAGATGACGCTCTTGAGCAACTGATCAAGAGCAAGGAAGAAGCAGAGATCTTCAATGACTTGCCTCTCTTTGATGTGGCAATCATCCATAACTTCATTGATGAGTGGTTTGACACGCCCAACCTCAGCTTTGAAGATCTGCAACTTCCAATTGGCCTCAGTGTCGCCTTCACTGGTGCCATTGCTTCTGAGCTATCTCTAGCTCAGCGCATCGTTGAACTGAAGCAAAAGATCGACTATGAGAAAGCTCAGTTCAAGAAGCACATGGCCAAGCTCAGCGTGCAAGATGTGAAAAACTTCAAGATTATGCTGCATGAGCTCAAGGAAGCCTTTCTCAAGAAGCGTGAAGAAGCTAAAGGTTCTCGTGAGCGCATGAAGAGCCTGGCTGACAAGTGTGTGCAAGCCTACAATGAGGCTGAGAAGCGCAAGGCTCTTGGTCGTCCTGGCATCAACCCAAGAATGGCTGCAAAGAAGAAGAAGCCATCAACAGACCAATCTGCACCTTCAAAGCGGGAAGAGCCATGCATAGTCTTTCCAAGCAGCATGACTGGCTTGAAGCCAAAGGTCAGGTCAACCGCTTCAGAACTGAAGAATATGAGGACTGCCGAGGCTGAAGCCAGAAAGAGGAAAAATCCTGACACTTCTGATGTCGCTCCCTCTAAGAAGAAGTGCAAAACCAAGAAGGATCGGACTGCTCCCACAGAGCCCTTAGTTGTTGAACCTATCTCAATGGTTCGCCCTGCATCTGAACACCACGAGCGCCAACTGATTGTTCACGAGCCTGCTTCCACAGAGGCTCATGAAGCTGAAGACATTCCAGCAGTTGACCCCACCGCTGCTGAAGACATTGGTCACCATGACAATGTTGAAGATGATGTAATTCTTCCTCAGATCGAGCACAACTTGGTATCATCGCTTGTTCTCACGAACAGCGAACTCATCAGCATTGGTCGTCCTCTCACGCCAATTACTCAGGATGCATCATGGGCTGATCACCCACAACAACAAGACACCCTGAGTACTCCCCAACAACAAGTCACACCACCCGTGCAAGAAGAAGATGGTGACTTTGGGGCCCAGCCAACTCCATCTTCACCGGCGTCGCCAGCGTTACGCAGGCTTCGCAAAGGACCAAGGCCCCAAGTCCCTCTTTCGAGCGTCTCAGAAGGAGAGGTGCACCACCAATATGTTGCACGTCAAGTGTTTCCAGATGCCACTCCTACTGTGACTGCCTCTGAATCCGAAGCCAGAATGGCTGAAGATGTTCCGGCTGCATCAGCCGATGAAGAAGAAGCCCCAAGAGTTGTTACACCCCCATCTCACCAAGATGTTGTTCTCGAGGAGAACATGACCGACCCTCCATCTTATGAAGTGGAGGTTGAGAATCGTGAGGCTGCCACCACTAACACCACTGAAGCCAATGATGTGGTCATGGCTGAAGACACTATGGAGCCTGCACCTAACACTGTGCCAGAGGCCAATGAAGCCAATGATGCACCTGCAACAGCTGTGCAGCCTGACGCCTCTGTTGATGCCACTGCTCCTGTTCTGCCACCAAGGCCACACACTATCGAGCAAGCATTCAACAATGGCCAACTTATCACTGTCAAATGGCCTTTTCTGACTCCTCCGCCTGCTGCTGGTCCTCAGTTTGACTATCACGTTGAGCACAGGCCTTAGGTTCAGAAGCCAATGCCAAGACTGCCTAGGTTTCCAAGTACTGCATCAGCACCCGGATCTTTTAATATCAATGGCTTCAAGGCACACAACACCTTCTTTGATAGCGCCAAGAACCCCTACACCAAGGCAAGAATATCTTCTGATCGGTTCTGGAGCTATCAGCAACGCAGTTATTACTCATGCATTCTGTACAATCAAGGTCGCATTTTCCCACATATGCGTCTTGACACTGAAGCCATAACTAGTCTGCCTTGTTTGGAAGAAGCTCTAGATTGCTTTAGAGAGTCTGGCTTGCTGCAGTTCGTCACTGATAAGGAGCACTGGAATGAAGAATTGCTGCTCCAATTCTATGCCACTCTTCATATCCGTGGCTACAACAGGGATCCGAAGACTTGGGTCTGTGAGTGGATGACAGGCAATGTTCATCATGAAGCCAAAGCCTTTGATATCATTGAGCTTACTGGCCTGCCCACTCCAGGAGATCTGTATGAACCTGGTTGTCAGCTTCACAGTGCTGCTATGGAAAGCATCTTCCACAAGCCTGAGCCCAATATGAGTCAGATGCTCAACATGATGAAGCCTTTGCCTCCAGATGCTGAATATCCTAAGGAGTTCTTTGTTGAAGACCTTGAGTATCTGCCACGTACTATCTATCACATCATAAGGCGAACTCTTTGGCTCATCAAAGGACATTCTCCACATGCCAAGCTAGAAGGCTCAATGAAGACGTTGGTCTTTCATATTCTTCATGGCAAAAGCTTCAATGCACAAGACTTCTTTATTCGCCAACTTGCTGCATCAGGATATGATCTCTTTGGCTTGAAGTTTTACGCTCCATGGATTATGCGGCTAATCAAACTACACTCAGTTGTCACCTATCAGCCCTCTGCTCGCAATCATCGGATCTTTATGCCTGACGTCGATATGTCAGTTGAAGCCATCTATCCAGAGCCTGTCAAGGAGCCTCTTAGTCTTTAGAATGCTGAGAATCAAAGCTTCTCTCAAAACATTGAAGGAGTTCAAGCAGTCACTCGTGTTTATCCTCTGGTTGGCACTACACGTGCACCTCATCATGCCCTCACTAAAGCCACTGAAAGCACCATTGCCCAACGGCCCAAGAAGCGATCCCGTGTTCTCAATGACCGAGAGCTTCTGGTTGCCCTTCATCAGAAACAGGATAAGCATCATGACTGGCTGAAGCGCCAAATGCAAAGCCTTTTGGTGGACGTAAACATGATTCGCAACCTTGCCACCAAGAATGCCTTTGTTGCCCATGAAACTTGTCGGCGTATATGGAAAGGGCTGACGCTTATGTGTTCTGAAGATGATCTTCAAGAGGATGGCTTCTCTGAACGCTTCAAGTTTGACTCAACACCTCCAAGAAGGACTGTGCTGCGGCGTACTCCGTCTCTTGAAGACTCTGAGTTCTCCTCCTTTGCTGCAACTGTGAATGCCAGAGTGATCGATGATGAAGACGATGCTACTTCACCGCCCCTACTTCTGCACGCATCAACACTGCCCCGAGTTCGTCTGCACCGCCAAACAACTCCGACGACCCTGCTGCTTCACCAACTCCTCATGGGAACGAGTAGGTGCTCTATGTCTTCAAACCTTTTTGGTCCTTACTAACAAAAGGGGGAGAAGCATATGAGTTTGATAGTCTTCAAGCGGGTCCGTATGGGCGGTGGTTTTATATTTTGCCTAGTGTTTACAACTCTCGTGTTTTATACATTTGGTTCTTTGAGTTGTAACACTCAAACTCGACGGTCGTCTACTACTTATTTGCTTTTCTGTGATGCGATGATAAATTCCGCATGTGCGGCGATAAATTCCGCACTTAGATCATTTTGCAGACGTCCATTTTTCATTATGCATGTCATTATCTTCACATACTTTTCATGCATGATGAATTGTCATCATAAGTTGAAGAGAATCTCCACAAGTACAACCTTCCATGTGCATTTGCATTCCAAAAGCAAATTACTTATATGCACATCTTCAGGGGGAGCCCTTGCAACTTATGAAGACAATCCCCTATCCTTTACAATTTCACATATTATATTCCCCGTTGAAAACTTCAACTAGTTTGTCATCAATCACCAAAAGGGGGAGATTGTAAGTGCATCTAGTGCCACCCCTAGTTGGTTTTGGAGTATTGAAGACAAACCTAGTTGAGGGACTAACGTGTTTGTGAGAATTGCAGGATAACACAGGTAGAAGTCCCTCACTGATTCGGTTTTCCTACCAGAGATGACTCCTAAAAATGTAAGAAGACAATGAAGTCAAAGGTGGTATGTGAAGACATTCATATTGAATACTATGACAAGAGAAGACATCGCATGAAGACAATAGAGCGCGAAGACTTAGCAGTTTCGTCGTTTTGTGTTTTTCTTTGTCGAGTCATAGGAACCACCGTACTGTTAAGTGGGGTCCAAGAGAACCAGTCAGAATGACTGAAGTGATGCTTAACCAAAATCCTATGTATTCGAGTGAAGATTATGAGAGCAAATCTTGTCCAGAGTTGGATAAGTCAGCTTTGCTTGTAGCCCAAGTAAAGTTGCCGTGTGTGTTTGAAATCTGACCGTTGGAACACGTGTCAGTTCCTTAGTGACCAAGGGTCATTTCGGACAAATCAGGTCGGGTTGCCAAGTTGCTATAAATAGCCCACCCCCTACAACCATAAACGGTTGGCTGCTCAGAGTTAGAGTACGGCTTTTGTCGTTTGAGAGCAACCCACCTCGAAGCCTTTGAGAGAGAATTCCTTGCGAGGATAAAGCCCTAAACACCCAGAGCCAAAGAGTGTTAGGCATCACTTAAGTCTTCCTGTCTGTGTAATCTGAAGACTTATTACACTTGAGGACTGTGAATCCTCCAGCCGGTTAGGCATCGCGTTCTGAGCATCCAAGAGTCATTGTGGATCGCCGATGAACGAAGTCTGTGAAGGTTTGGAAGTCTACCTTGAAGACTTACCAGAGTGATTGGGCGAGGACTGGGTGTCCTTAGCTCAAGGGGAATAAGGTGAAGACAAGGTCTTTTGAGTTGAATCTCAGCCTCCCTAACCAGACGTACAGTTGTCACAGCAACTGGAACTGGTCCAACAAATCATTGTCTTCAACAAGTCACTGGTTTCATCCTTCCCTTCCCTTTACTTATTGTTGGTCCTTGTGAAGTCATTGTATGATTGCATTATCTTTTGTCTTCACTAAGTGACTGCTTGTTCTGATTGGCTTCACAATATCTTCCTACCTGATCTTTACTGCCTAGCTGCTATTAGTCATTGTGATTTCACTTCATTGAATACTTGACTATGGTTTGCCTAGTGTAGTCTACCTTCCGCTGCATGGTAATAGGTTTATTTCTATCGTTTGTCTTCGAAACTTCCATGTTTTGAAGACTTTCATAAAAATCGCCTATTCACCCCCCCTCTAGTCGATCACTAGCACTTTCAAAGGCCCTCATCCTCAAGAACAAGACCAAGGGCAAGATCATGCTTAAGACGGCGTTGACACACCAAGTGATGCCCAAGGTCAAGTTCTCTCCTCCGAGCAAGTTCAAGAACAAGAACAAGCTCATGACGATGCTCAAGATGATCAAGTGACCACTCCTCGTCTCACCCCCGAGGAGGAATTGGAGCGTCGTGCCGCCAAGGTTGCTTCCAAGCTCTCCACCGAGGATCATCTCATGACGAATGTGCTTGGAAGCTTAAGAAAGGGGGTAAACACTTGTAGACAATTAGCAAACTATTGTGAGCATCACGCGTTTGTCTCTTGTGTCGAACCCCACAAGGTCTATGAGGTGCTCGAAGATCCGGATTGGCTCAATGCCATGCATGAAGAACTCAACAACTTCAAGCGCAACAAAGTGTGGAGATTGGTGCCAAGACCGACGGGGAACCACAATGTCATTGGAACCAAGTGGATATTTAAGAACAAGCAAGATGCCCATGGGATTATCATTCGCAACAAGGCTCGTTTGGTAGCACAAGGCTACTCCCAAGTCGAGGGTATCGACTATGGTGAAACCTTTGCTCCCGTTGCTCGTCTTGAATCCATTCGCATGTTGATTGCATATGCTTCTCATCATAACTTTAAGTTACAACAAATGGATGTGAAGTGTGCTTTTCTTAATGGTCCTATTAATGAATTGGTTTATGTCAAGCAACCCCCCGGGTTCGAGGATCCCTACTTTCCCGATCATGTGTATCAACTCGATAAGGCACTCTATGGCCTTAAACAAGCCCCAAGTGCGTGGTATGACCACCTTACCGAGTTGTTACAAGACCATGGTTTTGAAGTTGGGCTAATCGACCCCACTCTTTTTACTAAGAAGGTCAAAGGGGAGTTGTTTGTGTGCCAATTATATGTTGATGATATTATCTTTGGTTCCCATAACAAAGCTTTCAATGAGGAATTTGCCGCTCTCATGACCTCAAAGTTTGAGATGTCTTCCATGGGAGAGTTGAAGTTCTTTCTAGGGTTCGAAGTGAAGCAAAGAAGAGAAGGAACCTTCATCAACCAAGCCAAATACACTCAAGACATGCTCAAGAGATTCAAGCTAAGTGATGTCAAGCCGGCTTCCACTCCAATGCCCACCAAGTGCCAACTTGACATAGATCCCAATGGTAAAGCAGTGGATCAAAAGGTATATCGTTCCATGATAGGCTCCTTGCTTTACCTTTGTGCATCTAGACCGGATATCATGTTGAGTGTGGGAATTTGTGCACGGTTTCAAGCCGCACCTAAGGAAAGTCACTATGTGGCGGTCAAACGAATCTTTCGATATTTGGCTCATACCCCAAACTTTGGCTTATGGTACCCAACAGGAGCAAACTTCAAGCTTGTAGGGTATTCGAATTCCGATTGGGCGGGAGACAAAGTGGATAGGAAGTCCACTTCCGGAGGGTGCCAATTCCTTGGTTGCTCTTTGGTAAGTTGGTCTTCCAAAAAGCAAAGTTGCGTGTCTCTCTCGTCCATCGAAGCGGAGTATGTGGCGGCTGGTAGTTGTTGTGCATAGCTCTTATGGATGAGGCAAACTTTAAAGGATTACGGTGTCATTTGTGACAAAGTGCCTCTTGTTGGAAATATGCCCTAGAGGCAATAATAAAAGCATTATTATTATATTTCCTTGTTCATGATAATTGTCTTTATTCATGCTATAGTTGTGTTATCCGGAAATCGTAATACATGTGTGAATAATAGACACCAACATGTCCCTAGTAAGCCTCTAGTTGACTAGCTCATTGATCAACAGATAGTCATGGTTTCCTGACTATGGACATTGGATGTCATTGATAACGAGATCACATCATTAGGAGAATGATGTGATGGACAAGACCCAATCCTAAACATAGCACAAGATAGTCATGGTTTCCAATGTCAAGTATCTTTTCCTTAGACCATGAGATCGTGTAACTCCCGGATACCGTAGGAGTGCTTTGGGTGTACCAAACGTCACAACGTGACTGGATGACTATAAAGGTATACTACGGGTATCTCCGAAAGTGTCTGTTGGGTTGACACGGATCAAGACTGGGATTTGTCACTCCGTATGACGGAGAGGTATCACTGGGCCCACTCGGTAATGCATCATCATAATGAGCTCAAAGTGACCAAGTGTCTAGTCACGGGATCATGCATTACGGTACGAGTAAAGTGACTTGCCGGTAACGAGATTAAACGAGGTATTGGGATACCAACGATCGAATCTCGGGCAAGTAACATACCGATTGACGAAGGGAATTGTATACGGGGTTGCTTGAATCCTCGACATCGTGGTTCATCCGATGAGATCATCGAGGAGCATGTGGGAGCCAACATGGGTATCCAGATCCCGCTGTTGGTTATTGACCGGAGAGCAATCTCGGTCATGTCTACATGTCTCCCGAACCCGTAGGGTCTACACACTTAAGGTTCAGTGACGCTAGGGTTGTAGGGATATGTATATGCAGTAACCCAAATGTTGTTCGGAGTCCCGGATGAGATCCCGGACGTCACGAGGAGTTCCGGAATGGTCCGGAGGTAAAGAATTATATATAGGAAGTGCTATTTCGGCCATCGGGACAAGTTTTGGGGTTACCGGTATTGCACGAGGACCACTGGAAGGGTCCCGGGGGTCCACCGGGTGGGGGCACCTATCCCGGAGGGCCCCATGGGCTGAAGTGGGAAGGGATCCAGCCCAAAGTGGGCTGGGGTGCCACTTCCCCTAGGGCCCATGCGCCTAGGGTGGGGGAAACCCTAAAGAGGGGCACCCCCTTGCTTGGGGGGCAAGCCCCCCACCCCTTGGCCGCCGCCCCCCTAGGAGATTGCATCTCCTAGGGCCGCCGCCCCCCTAGGCCCCCCTATATATAGTGGGGGGGATGGAGGACCTCTCAACTTTGCCTTTGGTGCCTCCCTCTCCCTCTCCAACACATCCTCCTCCTCCATAGAGCTTGGCGAAGCCCTGCCGGAGTACTACAACTCCATCACTACCACGCCGTCGTGCTGCTGCTGGAGCCATCTTCCTCAACCTCTACTTCCCCCTTGCTGGATCAAGAAGGAGGAGACGTTACTCTGACCGTACGTGTGTTGAACGCGGAGGTGCCGTCCGTTCGGCGCTAGGATCTCCGGTGATTTGGATCACGTCGAGTACAACTTTCTCATCCCCGTTCTTTGAACGCTTCCGCGCGTGATCTACAAAGGTATGTAGATGCAATCCAATCACTCGTTGCTAGATGAACTCCTAGATGGATCTTGGTGAAACCGTAGGAAAATTTTTGTTTTCTGCAACGTTCCCCAACAGTGGCATCATGAGCTAGGTCTATGCGTAGTTCTCTTTGCACGAGTAGAACACGGTTTGTTGTGGGCGTAGATGTTGTCAACTTTCTTGCCGCTACTAGTCTTATCTTGCTTCAGCGGTATTGTGGGATGAAGCGGCCCGTACCAACCTTACACGTACGCTTACGTGAGACCGGTTCCACCGACTAACATGCACAAGTTGCAAAAGGTGGCTGGCGGGTGTCTGTCTCTCCCACTTTAGTTGGAGCGGATTCGATGAAAAGGGTCCTTATGAAGGGTAAATAGAAGTTGACAAATCACGTTGTGGCTTTCACGTAGGTAAGAAAACGTTCTTGCTAGAACCCTATTGCAGCCACGTAAAACTTGCAACAACAATTAGAGGACGTCTAACTTGTTTTTGCAGCAAGTGTTCTGTGATGTGATATGGCCAAAGTTTTGATGAATGATGAATGATATATATGTGATGTATGAGATGTTCATGCTATTGTAATAGGAATGACGACTTGCATGTCGATGAGTATGACAACCGGCAGGAGCCATAGGAGTTGTCTTTATTTTTTGTATGACCTGCGTGTCATTGAGAAACGCCATGTAAATTACTTTACTTTATTGCTAAACGCGTTAGCCATAGTAGTAGAAGTAATAGTTGGCGAGCAACTTCATGGAGACACGATGATGGAGATCATGATGATGGAGATCATGGTGTCATGCCGGTGACAAGATGATCATGGAGCCCCAAGATGGAGATCAAAGGAGCTATGTGATATTGGCCATATCATGTCACTATTATCATTTGATTGCATGTGATGTTTATCATGTTTCTGCATCTTGTTTACTTGTAACGACGGTAGTAAATAAGATGATCCCTCATAATAATTTCATGAAAGTGTTCCCCCTAACTGTGCACCGTTGCGACAGTTCGTTGTTTCGAAGCACCACGTGATGATCGGGTGTTAGATTCCAACATTCACATACAACGGGTGTAAGACAGATTTACACATGCAAACACTTAGGTTGACTTGACGAGCCTAGCATGTACAGACATGGCCTTGGAACACAGAAGACCGAAAGGTCGAGCATGAGTCGTATAGAAGATACGATCAACATGAAGATGTTCACCGATGTTGACTAGTCCATCTCACGTGATGATCGGACACGGCCTAGTTAACTCGGATCATGTTATACTTAGATTACTGGAGGGATGTCTATCTAAGTGAGAGTTCATTGAATAATTTGATTAGATGAACTTAATTATCATGAACTTAGTCTAAAATATTTACAATATGTCTTGTAGATCAAATGGCCAACGTAGTCCTCAAGTTCAACGCGTTCCTAGAGAAAACCAAGCTGAAAGACGATGGCAGCAACTACACGGACTGGGTCCGGAACCTGAGGATCATCCTCATAGCTTCCAAGAAAGATTATGTCCTACAAGCACCGCTAGGTGACGCACCTGTTCTCCCTGCAGAACAAGACGTTATGAACGCTTGGCAGGCACGTACCGATGACTACTCCCTAGTTCAGTGTGGCATGCTTTACAGCTTAGAGCCGGGGCTCCAAAAGCGTTTTGAGAGACACGGAGCATATGAGATGTTCGAAGAGCTGAAAATGGTTTTCCAAGCTCATGCCCGGGTCGAGAGATATCAAGTCTCCGACAAGTTCTTCAGCTGTAAGATGGAGGAAAACAGTTCTGTCAGTGAGCACATACTCACTATGTCTGGGTTGCATAACCGCTTGACTCAGCTGGGAGTTAATCTCCCGGATGACGTGGTCATTGACAAAATCCTTCAGTCGCTTCCACCAAGCTACAAGAGCTTTGTGATGAACTTCAATATGCAGGGGATGGAAAAGACCATTCCTGAAGTATTTGCAATGCTGAAATCAGCAGAGGTAGAAGTCAAAAAGGAACATCAAGTGTTGGTGGTGAATAAAACCACTAAGTTCAAAAAGGGCAAGGGTAAGAAAGCCTTCAAGAAGGACGGCAAGGGAGTTGCCGCGCCCGGCAAGCAAGCTGCCGGGAAGAAGCCAAAGAATGGACCCAAGCCCGAGACTGAGTGCTTTTATTGCAAGGGAAGTGGTCACTGGAAGCGGAACTGCCCCAAATACTTAGCGGACAAGAAGGCCGGCATCACGAAAGGTATATGTGATATACATGTAATTGATGTGTACCTTACCAGTACTCGTAGTAGCTCCTGAGTATTTAATACCGGTGCGGTTGCTCACATTTGTAACTCAAAACAGGAGCTGCGGAATAAGCGGAGACTGGCGAAGGACGAGGTGACGATGCGCGTCGGGAATGGTTCCAAGGTCAATGTGATCACCATCGGCACACTACCTCTACATTTACCTTCGGGATTAGTTTTAAACCTTAATAATTGTTATTTAGTACCAGCTTTGAGCATGAACATTGTATCAGGATCTCGTTTAATTCGAGATGGCTACTCATTTAAATCCGAGAATAATGGTTGTTCTATTTATATGAGAGATATGTTTTATGGTCATGCTCCGATGGTGAATGGTTTATTCTTAATGAATCTCGAGCGTAATGCTACACATGTTCATAGTGTGAGTACCAAAAGATGTAAGATTGATAATGATAGTCTCACATACTTGTGGCACTGCCGCCTTGGTCACATAGGTGTCAAACGCATGAAGAAGCTCCATGCTGATGGACTTTTAGAGTCTCTTGATTACGAATCATTTGACACGTGCGAACCATGCCTCATGGGTAAAATGACCAAGACTCCGTTCTCAGGAACAATGGAGCGAGCAACCAACTTATTGGAAATCATACATACTGATGTGTGCGGTCCAATGAGTGTTGCGCGGTGGCTATCGTTATGTTCTCACCCTCACTGATGACTTGAGTAGATATGGGTATGTCTACTTAATGAAACACAAGTTTGAGACCTTTGAAAAGTTCAAGAAATTTCAGAGTGAGGTTGAGAATCAACGTGACAGGAAAATCAAGTTCCTGCGATCAGATCGTGGAGGAGAATACTTGAGTCACGAGTTTGGCACACACTTAAGAAAATGTGGAATAGTTTCGCAACTCACGCCGCCTGGAACACCTCAGCGTAATGGTGTGTCCGAACATCGTAATCGCACTCTATTAGATATGGTGCGATCTATGATGTCTCTTACCGATTTACCGCTATCTTTTTGGGGCTATGCTTTAGAGACTGCCGCATTCACTTTAAATAGGGCTCCGTCGAAATCCGTTGAGACGACACCGTATGAATTATGGTTTGGGAAGAAACCTAAGCTGTCGTTTCTAAAAGTTTGGGGATGCGATGCTTATGTCAAGAAACTTCAACCTGAAAAGCTCGAACCCAAGTCGGAAAAATGCGTCTTCATAGGATACCCTAAAGAAACTATTGGGTATACCTTCTACCTCAGATCCGAAGGCAAGATCTTTGTTGCCAAGAATGGATCCTTTCTAGAGAAGGAGTTTCTCTCGAAAGAAGTAAGTGGGAGGAAAGTAGAACTTGATGAAGTATTACCTCTTGAACCGGAAAATGGCGCAACTCAAGAAAATGTTCCTAAGGTGCCTGCACCGACTAGAGAGGAAGTTAATGATGATGATCATGAAACTTCAGATCAAGTTGCTACTGAACTTCGTAGGTCCACAAGGACACGTTCCGCACCAGAGTGGTACGGCAACCCTGTCTTGGAAATCATGTTGTTAGACAACGGTGAACCTTCGAACTATGAAGAAGCGATGGCAGGCCCGGATTCCGACAAATGGCTAGAAGCCATGAAATCCGAGATAGGATCCATGTATGAAAACGAAGTATGGACTTTGACTGACTTGCCTGTTGAGCGGCGAGCCATAGAAAATAAATGGATCTTTAAGAAGAAGACAGACGCGGATGGTAATGTGACCATCTATAAAGCTCGGCTTGTCGCTAAGGGTTATCGACAAGTTCAAGGGGTTGACTACGATGAGACTTTCTCACCGGTAGCGAAGCTGAAGTCCGTCCGAATCATGTTAGCAATTGCCGCATTCTATGATTATGAAATATGGCAAATGGACGTCAAAACGGCATTCCTTAATGGTTTCCTTAAGGAAGAATCGTATATGATGCAACCGGAAGGTTTTGTCGATCCTAAGAATGCTGACAAGGTGTGCAAGCTCCAACGCTCGATTTATGGGCTGGTGCAAGCATCTTGGAGTTGGAACATTCGCTTTGATGAGATGATCAAAGCGTTTGGGTTTACGCAGACTTATGGAGAAGCCTGTGTTTACAAGAAAGTGAGTGGGAGCTCTGTAGCATTTCTTATATTATATGTAGATGACATACTTTTGATGGGAAATGATATAGAACTCTTGGACAGCATTAAGGCCTACTTGAATAAGAGGTTTTCAATGAAGGACCTTGGAGAAGCTACATATATATTAGGCATCAAGATCTATAGGGATAGATCAAGACGCCTCATAGGTCTTTCATAAAGCACATACCTTGATAAGATATTGAAGAAATTCAATATGGATCAGTCTAAGAAGGGGTTCTTGCCTGTGTTGCAAGGTGTGAAATTGAGCTCAGCTCAATGTCCGACCACGGCAGAAGATATAGAAGAGATGAGTGTCATCCCCTATGCCTCAGCCATAGGTTCTATTATGTATGCCATGCTGTGTACCAGACCTGATGTAAACCTTGCCGTAAGTTTGGTAGGAAGGTACCAAAGTAATCCCGGCAAGGAACACTGGACAACGGTCAAGAATATCCTGAAGTACCAGAAAAGGACTAAGGAAATGTTTCTCCTTTATGGAGGTGACGAAGAGCTCGTCGTAAAAGGTTACGTCGACGCTAGCTTCGACACAGATCTGGATGACTCTAAGTCACAAACCGGATACGTGTATATTTTGAATGGTGGGACAATAAGTTGGTGCAGTTGCAAGCAGAGCGTCGTGGCGGGATCTACATGTGAAGCGGAGTACATGGCAGCCTCGGAGGCAGCGCATGACGCAATTTGGGTGAAGGAGTTCATCACCGACCTAGGAGTCATACCCAATGCGTCGGGGCCGATCAAGCTCTTCTGTGACAACACTGGAGCTATTGCACTTGCCAAGGAGCCCAGGTTTCACAAGAAGACAAGGCACATCAAGCGTCGCTTCAACTCCATTCGTGAAAATGTTCAAGATGGAGACATAGATATTTGTAAAGTACATACGGACCTGAATGTAGCAGATCCGTTGACTAAACCTCTCCCTAGAGCAAAACATGATCAACACCAGAATTCCATGGGTGTTCGATTCATCACAATGTAACTAGATTATTGACTCTAGTGCAAGTGGGAGACTGTTGGAAATATGCCCTAGAGGCAATAATAAAAGCATTATTATTATATTTCCTTGTTCATGATAATTGTCTTTATTCATGCTATAGTTGTGTTATCCGGAAATCGTAATACATGTGTGAATAATAGACACCAACATGTCCCTAGTAAGCCTCTAGTTGACTAGCTCGTTGATCAATAGATAGTCATGGTTTCCTGACTATGGACATTGGATGTCATTGATAATGAGATCACATCATTAGGAGAATGATGTGATGGACAAGACCCAATCCTAAACATAGCACAAGATCATATAGTTTGTTTGCTAAAGTTTTCCAATGTCAAGTATCTTTTCCTTAGACCATGAGATCGTGTAACTCCCGGATACTATACGAGTGCTTTGGGTGTACCAAACGTCACAACGTGACTGGGTGACTATAAAGGTATACTATGGGTATCTCCGAAAGTGTCTGTTGGGTTGACACGGATCAAGACTGGGATTTGTCACTCCGTATGACGGAGAGGTATCACTGGGCCCACTCGGTAATGCATCATCATAATGAGCTCAAAGTGACCAAGTGTCTGGTCACGGGATCATGCATTATGGTACGAGTAAAGTGACTTGCCGGTAACGAGATTGAACGAGGTATTGGGATACCAATGATCGAATCTCGGGCAAGTAACATACCGATTGACGAAGGGAATTGTATACGGGGTTGCTTGAATCCTCGACATCATGGTTCATCCGATGAGATCATCGAGGAGCATGTGGGAGCCAACATGGGTATCCAGATCCCGCTGTTGGTTATTGACCGGAGAGCAATCTCGGTCATGTCTACATGTCTCCCGAACCCGTAGGGTCTACACACTTAAGGTTCGGTGATGCTAGGGTTGTAGGGATATGTATATGCAGTAACCCGAATGTTGTTCGGAGTCCCGGATGAGATCCCGGACGTCACGAGGAGTTCCGGAATGGTCCGGAGGTAAAGAATTATATATAGGAAGTGCTACTTCGGCCATCGGGACAAGTTTCGGGGTCACCGGTATTGTACCGGGACCACCGGAAGGGTCCCAGGGGTCCACCGGGTGGGGCCACCTATCCCGGAGGGCCCCATGGGCTGAAGTGGGAAGGGATCCAGCCCAAAGTGGGCTGGGGCGCCACTTCCCCTAGGGCCCATGCGCCTAGGGTGGGGGAAACCCTAAAGGGGGGCGCCCCCTTGCTTGGGGGGCAAGCCCCCCACCCCTTGGGCGCCGCCCCCTAGGAGATTGCATCTCCTAGGGCCGGCGCCCCCCCTAGGCCCCCCTATATATAGTGGGGGGGATGGAGGACCTCTCACCTTTGCCTTTGGTGCCTCCCTCTCCCTCTCCAACACATCCTCCTCCTCCATAGAGCTTGGCGAAGCCCTGCCGGAGTACTACAGCTCCATCACTACCACGCTGTCGTGCTGCTGCTGGAGCCAACTTCCTCAACCTCTCCTTCCCCCTTGCTGGATCAAGAAGGACGAGACGTTACACTGACCGTACGTGTGTTGAACACGGAGGTGCCGTCCGTTCGGCGCTAGGATCTCCGGTGATTTGGATCACGTCGAGTACGACTTCCTCATCCCCGTTCTTTGAACGCTTCCGCACGTGATCTACAAAGGTATGTAGATGCAATCCAATCACTCGTTGCTAGATGAACTCCTAGATGGATCTTGGTGAAACCGTAGGAAAATTTTTGTTTTCTGCAACGTTCCCCAACACCTCTTTGGTGTGACAATGAAAGTACCATCAAAATCTCTCTCAACCCGGTGCAACACTTCAAGACGAAGCATATTGAGATTCGGTATCACTTCATCCGGTATCACATTAGGCGAGGAGAGATCGAGCTCAACTATGTCAACACTCATGATAACCTTGCAGATATTTTCACGAAGCCCTTGGATGAAGCAAGATTTCGCGAGTTAAGGCATGAGCTAAATATCATTGATTCGAGCAATGTTGCTTGAACCCTTGCACACCCCACCATACTCAACTTGTTGTCTTGTTTAGATGTAGGCATGGACATAGGGGGAGTGTTCTTCTCTCAATGAACTCTCCTTCCCCCCATTATGCATAAATTGATCAAGTCTTTCACATTAGCCATGTTTGATGGTACTTGTGCCTCAAAGACAAGTTTTGTTCATGGTCCCAAGGATAATTCTTCGCGGTGCCATACCAATTGACTCAAACATAGGTGGCTCCGGCCACCGCCCTCTATTTGGAGAGGTGGTGTCTCGTGGTTGTTTCGTGTTGTCGTTTGCCTTTCTGCCTTCGTGTGTCACGTGGTCTTGTGGTGTCGTGTTGCCTCGAAGTTTTTGTGCAAAGACCTGCCTGAAACTTGCAACTTTTTGAGCCCACGGTACTACCGCGACTTGCCGCGGTACTACCGCGTTGAGAGGGCACGGTACTACCACACCGGAGAGCGGTACTACCGCTCAGGTGCGGTACTTCCCCCGAGCGGTACTACCGCGATGACGCACGGTACTACCGCGCCATTGAGTGGGCGTGGGGGTTATGACTCGGGCAGGGGAGTTCCAACTCCCCATACCCATTCACTTGTCTCTCTCCCCACGTCTCTCTCTATCTCTCTCGCTCAAGAACGGCGCCGGAGGTCCTCGCTGGATCTCCATCTCCGGCCACTCTCCTCGGATTCTGACCGGTGGGATCATTCCCCACCACTTCCTCTTGCCATGAAACAAGGTTTTTCCCCAAATCCCTCTCTTTCTTGGTTGTTCTCTCGCTTCTAGGTTTTTGGGGAGATGCATGTTGTTCTTGAGATTTTAGGCCAAATCTGTGCAAGAGTAGGATGTAGGAGAGTTGTGTTGCGTAGGAATTATACTTGATATGTTATCCTGTGATAGATTTGTCCAACCATAGTACCTCCGTGGTTTCGCGGGCTTTCTCAGATTTGAAACTTGTTCGGATCTGACGCGGTGCGGTACTACCGTGTCTAATGTGCGATACTACCGCTCGTGCGGTACTACCGCCCATCAGGTGCGGTACTACCGCGCCAGTTGTGGCACTAAGATCCTACTACCGCTCCCAGACCCGGTACTACCGTGACCTTACATGGTACTACCGCGACTAGGAGCGGTACTACAATCTTAGTACCGCATCACTTGGCTGTTCTATCGTAGGGGTCAAATCTCTCTCATGGCAATTATCTTGTGTGCTTCCTACATGTTTCTTTTGCTTTGTTGTGGTCTTTGCATTGATCCTTCTTGCTTGTCGTGTGTGTTTTGCGCTTTGTGTCTCAGGTGGTGGCTCTCGCCGTTCCAATCCCAGTCATGACACAGGCTCCAAGCGTCTGCGCAATCCCCAAGATGAAGCACCAGAGGGATCCAATGCCCCCAAGCGCGATGTCAAGACCACTGCCAGCAAGCAAAAGGAACCTGCTAAGGGCATGGACGAGATTTCCCTCAATGAGTATGTCGAACGCTGGAAGATCAACCCCTATGTGAATCCTCGTGCTGTCCTCAGAGGCACTGAGTTGTTTTGGACCAAGCAGCAGGCTCTTATTTATCTGGATGTGATCAACAACAAGCAGAATACCTTCGTGGATGTCAAGTGGATAGACATGAATCACATGATGAAGGACAAGTTTCGTGACTATTTTGGAGAGGCTCTGGACTTGGTGGAGCAGTTTGCTATTGAGCCTGTGATCTCCTTTCACCTTGACTATGACCCTGTGCTTGTTTGTCAGTTCTTTGCATCAGTCTACTTTCACCCCGGGGATGAGCGGAGGATGACCTGGATGACCAACGGCCGTCAGCTGTCTGCTACATGGAAGGAGTTCATGGATCTGCTTCACATACCTGATGATGGGCTTCACACACCCGTTGGTGTTCGCCCCCACGCCAACTCTGAGTCTGCCAACAAGAACTTGCTCCAGCCATTCCTTGTTGAGAAGGTTCTCCCCAATGGCAAGTCGACTTGGGTACTGAACTCCTTTCTGGACATCATGCATCGCATCTTCCGCAACACTCTGTTCCCACACATTGGCGACAAGGACAAGGTTCATTCCTATCTAGTGGACATGTTGCTCCTGTGTGCGGTGGCACGTTCGTCTCAGACTCAGCCACTTGATGTCTCACACATCATGTGGTGTGAGCTTCGATTTGCGGTGTTCACCCGCAAGGTACCTATCTATGGACCGTACCTATTTCTGTTGCTCTCCACAACTTGGGAGAAGATGTACCCTGGTGATGAGTTCCTTGCTCCAGGCTGGATTTGGCATGAGTCCATCAGTCTCCGTGTCAAGCCCAACTGGGCCAACACTACTACCCGTGCTGAGGCTTCTACTGCTAGGAGGGCTGTTGGTGAGGACCGTGCTGCTAGGTCTACCACACCTTCCTCTGAGCCATCGTGGGCCAAGAAGTTAAAGGACAAGATGAAGACTCTCTTCTGCATGCAGGCAAAGGGACAGTACATGACTCACGTGGCAGACAAGGAGAGTCGCCGCCGTGACAAGAAGGTTATGCGGCTCTTTGGAGAGGATGTCTCTGGTGGTTCTGAGGATGTCATCACGCCAGAGGTTGCATGGATGGCGAAGTAGGGGTAAAAGTGGACTAGTTCCGAGGAGGACATCGAGGAGTCCGTCCCCGCCACTGAGTCTGACGAGGAGTAGTGGGATGACTTCTCTGCCTGAGCCACCCCGTGTGTGTAGGTGTCCTTTCTGCCTTTTTGGCGTCTCGATGCCAAAGGGGGAGAGAGTGTAGGGATTTGCGTTGTGTCGTGCTTGGTGTGTTTGCTTTGTCGTTTGAACCTCGTTTGCCTTTGTTTGGTTTGTGCCTTCGAGACTTATCCTACATATGGTGTAAGACATATGCACTCTAGTCTATTTTAGTTAACTTATGTTTCTGCTATCTTGTCTAGTGTTAGCCTTTCTATTGCAAGATATGCCTTGTCTCTATAATATAGGGGGAGCTTTGATCCTAGTATGTGTGCCGTGCAGTCCAAAGCACCCATCTAGTTGGCACACATCTAGGGGGAGCCTGTCTATATTCTAGAGAGGATGGGTTTGCGTTTGCTTAATATTATTTCCCTTGTGCAAATCCCGTATTGTCATCAATCCACCAAAAAGGGGGAGATTGTAACAGCATATTTATCCCTAAGGTGTTTTGGTGATTGATGACAATGCGTTTGCGGACTAATCGTGTGCCTTGAGTATCCCAGACGTTTCATCGCTAGGCACAAGACGGTTGGGTGCCCCTCGAAGACTGTTGAAGACGGCGTCTTTTCTACGTTTCTTTTTGGTGGATTTGAGTCGTAGGAAAGCCATACTATTAAGAGGGGGTCCGCGTTGGAAAGGTTTGGGTGGAATCACCACGTACACGTTTCTTCCTTGTCCCCTCCTTTCCCTTGCACCTTGGAGCTTCCTCCGTTGTTATCTCGTCACCTTGTTTCTGGTTGCTGTGTTGGCTCGCGGTAGTACTGCTCCCAGGTGAGCGGTAGTACCGTAGGCACCAGCGGTAGTACCGTGCTGCAGCGCAGTAGTACCGCAGGTGCCCACGGTAGTACCGCTCCCTTGGAGCTGCAATACCGTGGCCCACCAGGCTAGTACCGCTCCCCCACGGTAGTAGGGGCGGATGTAATTTTTTACATCCGCGCCTACCACGGTAGTACCGCTTTCCTTCCGCGGTAGTACCGTGCTCAGCTGTCAGGCGGCAGTACCGCCCCTCTGCGGTAGTACTGTGTCGGGTTTTTGCTTCTTCCGTTTTTCAGTGGAAGTAGGCACGGATGTTTCCTTATCCACACTCTTCCCAGGCCAGGGGGTTCCTGCCTTGCGGTAGTACCGCAAGGGGGAGCGGTAGTACCGCGCCCGCGGAAGTACCACCCTCAGCACTTGTGCTACAGGTCCGACCTAGCTGTTGCTGGTGCAGCGGCAGTACCGCGGGCCTGCACGGTTGTACCGCGTGACCTTGCGGTAGTACCACTTGGCAGCAAGCGTAAGTACCGCGTGGCCCCATGGTAGTACCGCTTGCCTGGTGCGGTAGTACCGCTGGCCACGGGCTGGTAGGTGGATAACGGTTGGATCTTTGTTCCTCACTATAAAAGGGGTCCCCTTCTTCCGCGTTGACTTATCTCTTCCAACCCTAAGCTCCATTGTTGCTCTAAGATCCATTTTCGCCCGATCTCACTCCCTAGCCAATCAAACTTGTTGATTTGCTCAGGAGTGGTTGAGAAGGCCTCGATCCACACTTCCACCAAGAGAAATTTGATTCCCCCCACTAATCCCTTGCGGATCTTGTTACTCTTGGGTGTTTGAGCATCCTAGACGGTTGAGGTCACCGCGGAGCCATAGTCCATTGTGGTGAAGCTTCGTGGTGTCATTGGGAGCCTCCAATTGAGTTGTGGAGATTGCCCCAACCTTGTTTGTAAAGGTTCGGTCGCCGCCTCCAAGGGCACCAATAGTGGAATCACGGCATCTCGCATTGTGTGAGGGCGTGAGGAGAATACAGTGGCCCTAGTGGCTTCTTGGGGAGCATTGTGCCTCCACACCGGTCCAACGGAGACATACTTCCCCTCAAAGGGAAGGAACTTCGGTAACACATCCTCGTCTCCACCGTCTCCACTCTTGGTTATCTCGTGCCTTTACTTGTGCAAGCTTATTTGTGTTATATCTCTTGCTTGCTTGTGTTCCTATCCTTGTTGCATCACATAGGTTGCTCACCTAGTTGCATATCTAGACAACCTACTTTGATGCAAAGTTTAAATTGTTAAAGAAAAGCTAAAAATTGTTAGTTGCCTATTCACCCCCTCTAGTCAACCATATCGATCCTTTCACCCCCTCCACCATAATCCACCTCGATTATATCATAGCGGTGCTTAGGCGAAGCCCTGCGTCGGTAGCATCATCATCACCGTCATCACGCCGTCGTGTCGACGAAACTCTCCCGTGAAGCTCTGCTGGATCGGAGTTCGTGGGACGTCATCGAGCTGAACGTGTACTGAACTCGGAGGTGCCGTGCGTTCGGTACTTGGATCGGTCAGATCATGAAGACATACGACTACATCAACCGCGTTGTGCTAACGCTTCCACTTTCGGTATACGAGGGTACGTGGACACACTCTCCCCTCTCGTTGCTATGCATCACCATGATCCTGTGTGTGCATAGGAATTTTTTTGAAATTACTACGTTTCCCAACAGTGGCATCCAAGCCAGGTTTATGCGTAGATATTACATGCACGAGTAAAACACAAGTGACTTGTGGGCGATACAAGTCATACTGCTTACCAGCATGTCATACTTTGGTTTGGCTGTATTATTGGATGAAGCGGTCCGGACCGACATTACGCGTACGCTTACGCGAGACGGGTTCTACCGACGTGCTTTGCACATAGGTGGCTAGCGGGTGTCAGTTTATCCAACTTTAGTTGAACCGAGTGTGGCTACGCCCGGTCCTTGAGAAGGTTAAAACAACACTAACTTGACAAACTATCGTTGTGGGTTTGATGCGTAGGTAAGAACGGTTCTTGCTCAGCCCATAACAGCCACGTAAAACTTGCAACAACAAAGTAGAGGACGTCTAACTTGTTTTTGCAGGGCATGTTGTGATGTGATATGGTCAAGACATGATGCTATATTTTGTTGTATGAGATGATTATGTTTTGTAACCGAGTTATCGGCAACTGGCAGAAGCCATAAGGTTGTCGCTTTATTGTATGCAATGCAATCGCCCTGTGATTACTTTACTTTATCACTAAGAGGTAGCGATAGTCGTAGAAGCAATAGTTGGCAAGATGACAATGATGCTATGATGGATATCAAGGTGTCGCGCCGGTGACGATGGTGATCATGACGGTGCTTCGGAGATAGAGATCACAAGCACAAGATGATGATGGCCATATCATATCACTTATATTGATTGCATACGATGTTTATCTTTTATGCATCTTATTTTGCTTAGATCGATGGTAGCATTATAAGATGATCTCTCACTAAATTTCAAGCTACAAGTGTTATCCCTGAGTATGCACCATTGTGAAAGTTCGTCATGTCGAGACACCACGTGATGATCGGGTGTGATAAGCTCTACGTTCACATACAACGGGTGCAAGTCAGTTTTGCACATGCAGAATACTCGGGTTAAACTTGACGAGCCTAGCATATGCAGATATGGCCTCGGAACACTGGAGACCGAAAGGTCGAGCGTGAATCATATAGAAGATATGATCAACATATATATGTTCACCATTAAAAACTACTCCATCTCACGTGGTGATCGGACATGGTTTAGTTGATATGGATCACGTGATCACTTAGATGATTAGAGGATGTCTATCTAAGTGGGAGTTCTTTAATAATTTGATTAACTGAACCTTAATTTATCATGAACTTAGTACCTGGTAGTATTTTTGCATGTCTATGTTGTTGTAGATAGATGGCCCATGCCGTTGTTCCGTTGAATTTTAATGCGTTCCTTGAGAAAGCAAAGTTGGAATATGATGGTAGCAATTACACGGACTGGGTCCGTAACTTGAGGATTATCCTCATTGCTGCACAGAAGAATTACGTCCTGGAAGCACCGCTAAGTACCAAACCTGCCGCAGGAGCAACACCAGATGTTATGAACGTTTGGCAGAGCAAAGCTGATGACTACTCGATAGTTCAGTGTGCCATGCTTTACGGCTTAGAACCGGGACTTCAACGATGTTTTGAATGTCATGGAGCATATGATTGTTCTAGGAGTTGAAGTTAATATTTCAAGCAAATGTCCAGATTGAGAGATATGAAGTCTCCAATAAGTTCTACAACTACAAGATGGAGGAGAATAGTTCTGTCAGTGAACATATACTCAGAATGTCTGGGTACCATAACCACTTGACCCAACTGGGAGTTAATCTTCCTGTTGATAGTGTCACTAATAGAGTTCTTCAATCACTGCCACCAAGCTACAAGAGCTTCGTGATGAACTATAACCTGCAAGGGATGAATAAAACAATTCCCGAGCTCTTCTCAATGCTAAAGGCTGCGGAGGTAGAAATCAAGAAGGCGCATCAAGTGTTGATGGTTAACAAGACCACCAGTTTCAAGAAAAAGGGTAAGGGGAAGAAGAAAGGGAACTTCAAAAAGAACGGCAAACAAGTTGCTGCTGAAGAGAAGAAACCCAAGTCTAGACCTAAGCCTGAGACTGAGTGCTTCTACTGCAAACAGACTGGTCACTGGAAGCGGAACTACCCCAAGTATTTGGCGGATAAGAAGGATGGCAAGGTGAACAAAGGTATATGTGATATACATGTTATTGATGTGTACCTTACTAATTCTCGCAGTAGTGCCTGGGTATTTGATACTGGTTTTGTTGCTAATATTTCAACTCGAAACAAGGACTACAGATTAAGCAAAGATTGGCAAAGGACGAGGTGACAATGCGCGTGGGAAATGGTTCCAAAGTCGATGTGATCGCAGTCAGCATGCTACCTCTACGTCTACCTTTGGGATTAGTATTAGACCCGAATAATTGTTATTTGGTGCCAGCGTTAAGCATGAACATTATATCTGGATCTTGTGTGATGCGAGACGGTTATTCATTTAAATCAGAGAATAATGGTTGTTCTATTTATATGAGTAATATCTTTTATGGTCATGCACCCTTAAAGAGTGGTCTATTCTTTTTGAATCTCGATAGTGGAGATACACATATTCATAATATTGAAGCTAAAAGATGCAGAGTTGATAATGATAGTGCAAATTATTTGTGGCACTGCCCTTTAGGTCATATTGGTATAAAGCGCATGAAGAAACTCCATTCTGATGGAATTTTGGAATCACTTGATTATGAATCACTTGGTACTTGCGAACCGTGCCTCATGGGCAAGATGACTAAAATGCCGTTCTCCGAAACTATGGAGCGAGCAACAGATTTGTTGGAAATCATACATACTGATGTATGTGGTTCAATGAATATTGAGGCTCGCGGCGGGTATCGTTATGTTCTCACCTTCGCAGATGATTTGAGCAGATATGGGTATATCTACTTAATGAAACATAAGTCTGAAACATTTGAAAAGTTCAAAGAATTTCAGAGTGAAGTGGGAAATCATCGTAACAAGAAAATAAAGTTTCTATGATCTGATCATGGAGGAGAATATTTGAGTTACGAGTTTGGTCTTCATTTGAAACAATGTGGAATAGTTTCGCAACTCACCCCACCCGGAACACCACAACGTAATGGTGTGTCCGAACGTCGTAATCGTACTTTACTAGATATGGTGCGATCTATGATGTCTCTTACTGATTTATCGCTATCATTTTGGGGTTATGCTTCAGAGACGACTGCATTCACGTTAAATAGGGCACCATCTAAATCCGTTGAGACGACTCCTTATGAACTGTGTCTTCATAGGATACCCAAAAGAGACAGTTGGGTACACCTTCTATCACAGATCCGAAGGCAAGACTTTTGTTGCTAAGAATGGATCCTTTCTAGAGAAGGAGTTTCTCTCAGAAGAAGTGAGTGGGAGGAAAGTAGAAGTTGATGAGGTAACTGTACCTGCTCCCTTATTGGAAAGTAGTTCATCACACCTACACCAATTAGTGAGGAAGCTAATGATGATGGTCATGAAACTTCAGATCAAGTTACTACAGAACCTCGTAGGTCAACTAGAGTAAAATCCGCACCAGAGTGGTACGGTAATCCTGTTCTGGAGGTCATGTTACTAGACCATGACGAACCTACAAACTATGAGGAAGCAATGATGAGCCCAGATTCCGCAAAATGGCTTGAGGCCATGAAATCTGAGATGGGATCCATGTATGAGAACAAAGTGTGGACTTTGGTTGACTTTCCCGATGATCGGCAATCCATCGAGAATAAATGGATCTTCAAGAAGAAGACAGATGCTGATGGTAATATTACTATCTACAAAGCTCGACTTGTTGCTAAAGGTTTTCGACAAGTTCAAGGAGTTGACTACGATGAGACCTTCTCACCCGTAGCGATGCTCAAGTCCGTCCGAATCATGTTAGCTATTGCTGCATTTTATGATTATGAAATTTGGCAAATGGATGTAAAGACTGCATTCCTGAATGGATTTCTAGAAGAAGAGTTGTCTATGATGCAACCTAAAGGTTTTATCGATCCAAAGGGTGCTAACAAAGTGTGCAAGCTCCAGCGATACATTTATGGACTGGTGCAAGCCTCTCGGAGTTGGAATAAACGTTTTGATAGTGTGATTAAAGCATATGGTTTTATACAGACTTTTGGAGAAGCCTGTATTTATAAGAAAGTGAGTGGGAGCTATGTAGCATTTCTAATGTTATATGTGGATGACATATTGTTGATTGGAAATGATATAGAATTTCTGGATAGCATAAAAGGATACTTGAATAAGAGTTTTTCAATGAAAGACCTCGGTGAAGCTGCTTACATATTGGGCATCAAGATTTATAGACATAGATCAGGATGCTTAATTGGACTTTCACAAAGCACATACTTTGACAAAATTTTGAAGAATTTCAAAATGGATCAGGCAAAGAAAGGATTCTTGCCTGTGTTACAAGGTGTGAAGTTGAGTAAGACTCAATGCCCGACCACTGCAGAAGATAGAGAGAAAATGAAAGATGTTCCCTATGCTTCAACCATAGGCTCTATCATGTATGCAATGCTGTGTACCAGACCTGATGTGTGCCTTGCTATTATTTTAGCAGGAAGGTACCAAAGTAATCTAGGAGTGGATCACTGGACAGCGGTCAACAACATCTTGAAATACCTGAAAAGGACTAAGGATATGTTTCTCTTTTATGGAGGTGACAAAGAGCTCATCGTAAATGGTTATGTTGATGCAAGCTTTGACACTGATCGGACGATTCTAAATTGCAATCCGGATACGTGTTTATATTGAACAATGGAGCTGTCAGTTGGAGCAGTTCTAAACAAAGCATCATGGCGAGATCTACGTGTGAAGCGGAGTACATTGTTGCTTCAGAAGTAGCAAATGAAGGAGTCTGGATGAAGGAGTTCATATCCGATCTAGGTGTCATACCTAGTGCATCGGGTCCAATGAAAATCTTTTGTGACAATACTGGTGCAATTGCCTTGGCAAAGGAATCCAGATTTCACAAGAGAACCAAGCACATCAAAAGACGCTTCAATTCCATCCGCGATCAAGTCTAGGTGGGAGACATAGAGATTTGCAAGATACATACGGATCTGAATGTTGTAGACCCGTTGACTAAGCCTCTCTCATGAGCAAAACATGATCAACACCAAGACTCCATGGGTGTTAGAATCATTACTATGTAATGTAGATTATTGACCCTAGTGCAAGTGGGAGACTGAAGGAAATATGCCCTAGAGGCAATAATAAAGTTATTATTTATTTCCTCATATAATGATAAATGTTTGTTATTCATGCTAGAATTGTATTAACCAAAAACTTAGTACATGTGTGAATACATAAACAAACAGAGTGTCACTAGTATGCCTCTACTTGACCAGCTCGTTAATCAAAGATGGTTATGTTTCCTAACCATAGACATGAGTTGTCATTTGATTAATGGGATCACATCATTAGGAGAATGATGTGATTGACTTGACCCATTCCGTTAGCTTAGCACTTGATCGTTTAGTTTTCTGCTATTGCTTTCTTCATGACTTATACATGTTCCTATGACTATGAGATTATGCAACTCCCGATTATCGGAGGAACACTTTGTGTGCTACCAAATGTCACAGCGTAACTGGGCGATTATAAAGGTGCTCTACAGGTGTCTCTGATGGTACTTGTTGAGTTGGCATAAATCAAGATTAAGATTTGTCACTCCGATTGTCGGAGAGGTATCTCTGGGCCCACTCGTAATGTACATCACTATAAGCCTTGCAAGCATTGTAACTAATGAGTTAGTTGCTGGATGATGTATTACGGAACGAGTAAAGAGACTTGCCGGTAACGAGATTGAACTAGGTATTGAGATATCGACGATCGAATCTCGGGCAAGTAACATACCGATGACAAAGGGAACAACGTATGTTATTATGCGGTTTTGACCGATAAAGATCTTCGCAGAATACGTGGGAGCCAATATGAACATCTAGGTTCTGCTATTGGTTATTGACCGGAGACGTGTCTCGGTCATGTCTACATAATTCTCGAACCCGTAGGGTCCGCACGCTTAAAGTTTGGTGACGATCGGTATTATGAGTTTTTGTGTTTTGATGTACCGAAGGTAGTTCGGAGTCTCGGATATGATCACGGACATGACGACGAGTCTCGAAATGGTCGAGACGTAAAGATCGATATATTGGATGACTATGTTCGGACACCGGAAGTGTTCCTGGTGGTTTCGGAGAAAATCGGAGTGCCAGAGGGTTACCGGAACCCCCTGGGAGAAATAGTGGGCCTTATGGGCCTTACTGGAGAGAGAGGGCTGGCCTAGGGCAGGCCGCACTCCCCTCCCCCTCTGGTCCGAATTGGACTAGGAGAGGGGGGCGGCGCCCCCTTTCCTTCTCCCTCTCGCCCTTCCTTCCCCCCTCCTAGTAGGAGTAGGAAAGAGGGAATCCTATTCCTACTAGGAGGAGGATTCCTCCTCCTGGCGCGCCATAGAGGGCCGGCCGGACTCCCCCATTGCTCCTTTATATACGGGGGCACACTACTAGGGAAAACCTTATACACAGAACTTTAGCAGTAGCGCGGATCAAAGAAGCACGCTGGTGCTAAGTAGCAGTAGCGCGCCTGTGCAAACCGCGCTGTAGATAAAGTTTTAGCAGTAGCGCGTCTTGTTCTAAACACGTTACTACTAAAATTCCCACGGCTTAGCCGATAGGCTACACATAGTAGTAGCGACCTATATCGAACTGCACTACCGCTACTTTCTTTGTAGCAGCGCGTTTTAATCTAAACTCGCTACTGCTAAAGGATATAAAATTAAATGGAAAGCACATAGAAAGGTAATTGAAAATGAAAGAAATAGAATAAGGTGAAAGGAAAAAAATGTGAAGAAAACTAAATGAAAAAGGGGAAAATGGAAAGGAGTAGCAGTAGCGTGTATCCCAGAATGCACTGTAGCTAACGTAGCAGTAGCGCGCTTTCTGGAAGGCGCTACTGCTACTTCTGACTTAACCACAGGGTTCGTCCTTCCCCACGGCCACTTCCCCCAAATCCAGCTCTCCACTCTCGCCGCCGCTGTCGCCCGTCGGCCGCCGCGCGCTCTCCGCACACCCTCTACGCCGCCCCGACCCCAGATTCAACGCCGCCCCGCCCCGACCTCAACGCCGCCCCCGTCGGCCGCCGCCCCCTGCCCCTCCCTCATCGCAGGCACCCGAGGTGAGCATGCCTGCTCCTCCTCTCCCCTACATCTACCTAGGGTTTCTTTATATTTTAGTTGCATCAAATTAGTTAGGGTTCATGTAAGGGTGGAAACGAATCGGATGCGGATGCGGCTCAAATGAGTTAGGGTTCATGTAAGGGTGGAAACGAATCAGATTTCTAAGATGAATCATAAAACGAGTAAAATTTGACCACTTATTTCACTTTATAGTTGGATAATTGGAATATCCGCTACCACTTTCCACCCCTAGCTTCATCAAATTAGATGGTAATTAGGGCAGTAGTTCCTAGGTACTAATTAGTTAGTAAGAACTAGGTACTAATTAGGTACTAGTTTATTTTTATTTATAGTAAGTTTATTTTTAATAAGAACTAGTTGAATTAATAGAACTAGTTAGTAAGAACTTGTTGCTATTTTTTTAGTTAAAGCAATTTTTCCCGCATCGACGTGGACGATGCCTATCCCGCATCCTCGTGTTCGAGTTGGTGGAGGACGACACCTGCTTGACCAGATGGGCCATGTCCGGGACTGGGCTCCGCCGGGGTGGTACTGGGAGGCGCTACCTACCGGGGGCGTAGGTTGGTGAGGAGCCAGCCTGTCGTTGACCCGAACCTTATTTGGTGGCGGTCGCGTGGGCCAGTGACGGTCCAGAGGCTCGAGGACCCCGCGGAGGTGGTGCGTCACCGTGTTAGTGAGGAGGACGCGCACGTTCGTTGCTACTTGTTTGTGTTGGAGCACAGGTTCTTCAATATCTGGCAGGTTCTCCAGGGATCTCACTGGAGCTATGATCCCGTGATGGTTCCTTCTCTGTGGGTGTCCACTGCCCGTGCCGATACCCGTCGTGTGCTAGGGTTTTAGTTGTATTAGTGATGTTATATGTATGACACTATTCGGGATGTATTAGTGATAATATTCAATGATGTATGGATGCATGAGATGATTTACTTTTGCTTATTGAATGCATACTAATTTGAGTCCTATAAGATATTTTGAAATGTATATCTTGTGTTGCTCAAATAGGATATGTGCTTGCCCAAGTGGCTGGTCATGTTTGTAGGTTACACCTCCGAGTGGCCTATGTTTTGCCGGAGTGTTGATTCATTTCCGTTCTGGCAAATTTCAGGCGCTCGATATGTCCTATTTTAGCAAAGGTCATGCCGGATTTTTCCGTGAATTTTGGCATGACTTGTGCCAGAATATGTAGGAAATATCGAGTGCCCCGGATTTGTGTGTTGAGTATCCTGGTAGTTGTCTTCGATCGATTTTCAATTAATGTTTTAACTATGAACATAGGAAATGTCTGACGACAAAAAGGATCTCGGTATTTGCAAATACTACGAAGACGAGCGCGACCTGTGTGACGGAATCTTCCTAGATGATGATAGGCGCTTCAGCATCAAGCTGGACGAGAACTTCAAAGTGGATACAGTAAGTCACAACGACAAGTCTTTTTTCATAATTAAGCATGACATTTGCTTCATTTGCTTCAACTTATAATTTAAGCATGACATTAAGCATGACAAGTCTTTTTTTACTATTCTACTAGCGTATCCCCTGCCATGCAAGAGTTTTTGTATTGGATAAGATAGGTTTCAGTCGTACTATGGAGGAAAAGAAAGTTTACTTGAAGACCGAGCATGGTTATATTTTCCACACAAAATTATACAATTCAGACGACTACACCTATTTTGGATGCAAAACATGGCGAGCACTATGCAAGACTTATGCATTTGAGCCTGATATGGTTATCACCTTTCATATTCGTCCGGAAGATGATATTGAAGGTAATACCGACATCTGGGTCGATGTGCAGACGCCTCCAGTTATACCATTATGTAAGTTTCTCAACCATATTTATGTCTTTGATATTGTTTATTCAAAAATAGTTGACAACTAATTTGTATTGTCAACTTATTTCGGTGCAAGCAAACATGTCCAGCGCTTGGTAGACAGGACCTACTACTATCCCGAGGTTGAACTAAACTGCGAGGAGCTAAGTCATTATGTTTCATGGCTTGAGGATCTTGATACTGTCAAGACAAATTTTCTTCCTGCATTTAGAAATGTTAGTACTGAAAACGTGCGACCAATAGTGTTCGTAATGAACTACGGTCACATCTATTTAGGAAGGATGGTAAGATTTTTACTATTTTTCCTCAGTGCATCTTTTCCATACATTATTTTTGAAGCTAAACTTCATTGCTAAGTATGTTACCATACGATGTTCTTCAATAGGGACTCCCGATGAATGTTGTGCCTTATGGGATCGAGACTAAATGTACCATGAGTATTATTATCTTACGGCCAAGATATCCTACAAATTACTTTAGTGCATTCAAGATTAGCGACGGATGCTTAATAGTGCAAGACTGGACCAAATGTGTGATGGAGAAGCGCAGAGAAGTACTAGGGGGCAGCAAACAGATGCGCTACCCACGATTAGGAGACAGGTTCATCTGCATGCTCCAACTTGATCAAGGAGGAGAGCTACACATGTTTTATGTTATTTTACCTAAGAGAGAGCAGCAGGAGTGATTAGCTAGCTAGAACTGAGTTTGAGGATGATGATGTGCTACACTATTACTATGATGATAAAATAGCTAGTGTTGGTGGTAATGACTATGATGATTATTATTAGCTAGTGTTAGTGGTGATTAAATAAATACTGTTGGTGGTCATGACTATGATGATGATTAAATAGCTTGTGCTGGCCGATTAGATTCAAGTGGAGGCAACATGTGGTGCACATCGAAAGTACTACTAGTCCAAACTAGATCAAGTTTGGATTAGTAGTATACTTTTGACATGCACCACATATTGCCTCCACTTGAACCTAATCCACCTTCATTTGACACACTGTTATGGACATAATGATGTAAACCTCATAACTGGTATTGTACCAATATTTGTACGATGGCGCATAAATACACTAAAAATAAAAAAATAAAAAAGAAAACTAGTAGCGATGGAGAGAAAACACGCTGCCAGTAGTTACATTAGCAGTAGCGTGGGAGTGAACAAACGCTGCAGCTATTTGTCCTAGCAGTAGCGCGTGCGGGCACGCGTTACTGCTAAGCAATAGCTGTAGCGCCTTATTAGTAGCGCGCCTACCCGCGCTACTAGTGAGCACAAAACCAACGCTACTGCTAGGGTTTTCCCTAGTAGTGGCAGGGGGCACCTCTAGACACACAAGTTGATCTATTGATCTATTTCAGCCGTGTGTGGTGCCCCCCTCCACCATAATCCACCTCGATTATATCGTAGTGGTGCTTAGGTGAAGCCCTGCGTCGGTAGCATCATCATCACCATCATCACGCCGTCGTGCTGACAGAACTCTCCCGTGAAGCTCTGTTGGATCGGAGTTCATGGGACGTCATCGAGCTGAATGTGTGCTGAACTTGGAGGTGTCGTGCGTTCGGTACTTGGATCGGTCGGATTGTGAAGACGTACGAGTACATCAACCGCGTTGTGCTAACGCTTCCGCTTTCGGTCTACGAGGGTACGTGGACACACTCTCCCCTCTCGTTGCTATGCATCACGATGATCATGTGTGTGCGTATGAATTTTTTTGAAATTACTACGTTTCCCAACAAACCGAACATCAGAGTAGTTAGCGAATCCACCTCAGTTCATTTGTGTGCCAGACTCGCGGCAATATAAAATTTGATGAAAAACGTTTGATTTGTCATGCCTAAAATCAGACGTCATATTTTTAGCATTTTCATAATTTTTGGATTTCCAAATGGCCTTTTTTGCGGCCCCCAGAAAAAACATCCTGCATGTGTGACATGACCTATGGATCTCATTTTTCAACGAGATATATCTATCTCACTCAAGACCACGTTGGAGAACCGAGTGCGAGGTGGTTGTGGCGGTGGCAGCAACAACAACTGCAATGGCGACGACAATGGCGACGCCGATGACAATAGCGTTGGTGGTGACGTTGATGGTAGCGGTGGTGGCTTGATGACATGGTGTGGGCCCCTGGTGTTGGGTGTTTTTTGTTGTGAAAGTGCTAATTATCAACTAGAGGGGGAGTGAATAGGCGATTTTCATGAAAGTCTTCAAGACATGAAATGTCTTCAAAGACAAGCAAGCAAACAACACCTACACACTATGCAGCGGAAGATAAACTACACTATACAGGCTATAGTCAGAGGAACGTTGCAAGGTAAGCACGAGGACAAATAGTTGCTAGGTAGAGTAGATCAGAATAGGAAAATAGTGTGAAGACAAATATGCAATCAGAGAGAATATCTTCACACATTGAAGTCAAACAGGGCAAGCAAGCAATGTCTTCATGAAGATAAACAGTAAGTATTGAGTGAAGAGATAGAACCAGATGCTTGACGAAGACAAGGATTTGGTAGACTAGTTTCAGTTGCTGTGACAACTGTACGTATGGTTAGAGAGGCTGAGATTGAACTCAGAATATCGCATCTTCACCTTATTCCCCTTGAGCTAAGAACACTTAGTCCTATATCCAGTCCTTCTCTATGACTTGCTGAATAGACTTATTCGCAGCCATACACTATCTTATTTAAAAGAGTCCCCTATCTCATGAATGATCGAACTTGGTAAACTTTGAAATAATCGTTTAGATAGCATTAGCTGCTTTTCTTCCTTTTCTCTGCCAGTCTTTCAAGTTCTGACCCTCCCAGAAAAGAAGGGAAAGTCTTCTTACTAGCTTGTCTAATCACTCTGGTAAGTCTTCGAGGTAGACTTCCAAACCTTTACAGACTTAGTTCACCGCCGATCCACAGTGACTTTTGGATCCTCAGAACGCGACGTCTAACCGACTGGAAGATGCACAGCCTTCAAGTGTAACAAGTCTTCAGATCACGCGGACAGAAAGACTTCAGTGATGCCAAACACTCTTTGGGCTTTGGGTGTTTTGGGGTTTTGTCCTCATAAGGATTCTCTCTCAAAGGCTTTGGAGGTGGGTTGTGATAACCCACAAGTATAGGGGGTCGCAATAGTTTTCAAGGGTAGAGTATTCAACCCAAATTTATAGATTCGACACAAGGGGAGCTAAAGAATATTTGAAGGTATTAGCAGCTGAGTTGTCAATTCAACCACACCTGGAGATTAATTATCTGCAGCAACGTGATCAGTAGCAAAGTAATATGATAGTTTTGATAATAGTAGAAACAACAATGGTAATGGTAACAGTGATAATAGTAGTTTTGTAACAAGTGCAACAGTAACGACAACAGTAGTAACTTAGGGCCTGTTCGGGAACTCTCCAACTCCCAACTCCCAACTCCCACAACTCCAGATCTGGATTTTACCCGAACGCTCCAGCTCCTGGAGTTACGGGAGGGACGCTAGCGATTTGCTACGTGCAAATTTCGTGGAGTTGCGGAATTGGAAATCTGGAGCTCCACGAAAATTGAGAAGCGGGAGTTGTGAAATATTACACCTATGCGCCACCGCGAAGTGAATCGGCTGATACCAGTTCGATCGTTCGCCGTCGCACCCATCCCCGACTAGCTACACCCGACCAGGCCATGGGCCCAGTTCATATTTCCCACAGCATTTTGCATTGACAGCCCGCTCTAGATGGGCCACATAGGGGCAATTTTATGGGCTTCAGCGCGCTCCCTCGTGCATGCGAGAAGCCACCACGCCGAATGGATCGCTCGCTCCGGGATCTCTCGTGAGACGCTGGCATTCGATTCCCGGAGTAGGAGTTGAGGTTTTCGGCCACAGAGGGCTTCCGAACAGGCCCTTAGTAAGAACAATATAAGATAAATTCGTAGGCATTGGATCGTTGACTTGTTGGATGATATTCATCATGAGACAATTATAACCTAGGGCGATACGGCACTAGCTCCAGTTCATCAATATAATGTAGGAATGTATTCCGTAAATAGTCATATGTGCTTATGGAAAGGACTTGCATGACATCGTTTGTCCTACCCTCCCATGGCAGCGGGGTCCAATTGTAAACTAAGGGATATTAAGGCCTCCTTTTAACAGAGAACCGGAACAAAGCATTAACACACGGTGAAAACATGAATGGTAGCACCCCGAGAATCATGCTACAGTAATCTCCCCCTAACGGTGGCTATGTCATCATGATTACTATGCAAATTGCTACTTGAGAAAAATCAAAGTCATTTTCAAATTTAAATTGCAAGTGAAATTATTATTTTCTTTGCGTCGTAAAACCAAAATGTTCAAATTATTCTATAATTCCCCCTGATCTTTTTCATGTTGAAACCAACTTAATTTGACTCGCAAATAAATCCCTAAGAAATTAATAAGTGGTCCAACAGCCACTAAATAGTCATTTTAAAATAAACATATGTTACGTGTTTTTAAAACCACTTGAAATCTTGTGTGCTAGCTCAGCACATCGTCTACTAATTATCTGACAAGTTTCTTTTTGATCAAAAGTCAATTGGTATTTAATTAAAGTGCAAAAGAGAAATTAGAAAACATAAGATGAGAAAGAAAGAAAGAAACTAGTGCTGGACTGGGCCATGAGTGCACAGTGCACAACTGGCCCAGCCCAGCCGTGTCTTCCTCTTCGTCCTGTTCATAGGGGGTCATGGCATGGCATTGATAACCCACAAGTATAGGGGATCGCAACAGTTTTTGAGGGTAGAGTATTCAACCCAAATTTATAGATTCGACACAAGGGGAGCCAAAGAATATTTAAAGGTATTAGCAGCTGAGTTGTCAATTCAACCACACCCGGAGATTAATTATCTGCAGCAAAGTGATCAGTAGCAAAGTAGTTTGATAGTTTTGATAGTAGTGACAGCAGCAATAGTAACAGTAACAATCATAGCAGTAATTTGTAGCAAGTGTAACAGTGATGATAGCATTAGTAACTTAGCAGAAACAATAAGGATAAATTCGTAGGCATTGGATCGGTGACTTGTTGGATGATATTCATCATGAGACAGTTATAACCTAGGGCAATATGGCACTAGCTCCAGTTCATCGATATAATGTAGGCATGTATTCCATAAATAGCCATACGTGCTTTATTAAAAGAAGTTGCATGGCATCTTTTGTCCTACCCTCCCGTGGCAGCGAAGTCCATATTGGAAACTAAGGGATATTAATGCCTCCTTTTAATAGATAACCGGAACAAAGCATTAACACATAGTGAATACATGAACTACTCAAACTACGGTCATCACCAGGAGTGGGCCCGGTTATTGTCACTCCGGGGTTGTTGGATCATAACCGTAGTAGGTGACTATAACTTGCAAGATCGGATCTAAAACATGGATATAATGATGAATTCATAAATGGTTCAGATCTGAAATCATGGCACCCAGGCCCAAAGTGACAAGCATTAAGCATGGCAAAGTCATAGCAACATCAATCTAAGAACATAGTGTATACTAGGGATCAGGCCCTAACAAAACTAACTCGGTTACATGATGAATATCATCCAACTCCCCGCCGACCAGCGAGCCTACGAAGGAATTACTCACTCCCGATGGGGAGCATCATGGAATTGGCGACGGGGAAGGGTTGGTGATGACGAAGAACGAAGATCCCCCTCTCCGGAACCCCAAACGGACTCCAGATCTGCCCTCCCGAGGAAGAACAGGGCTTGGCGGCGGCTCCATCTCGTGGATCACGATAATTCTTTCTCCCTAATTTTTTCTGGAATAATGTGATTTTATAGTATCAAGGGGGGTCATCAGTGGGGCCACCAGGTGGGTACAACCCACCTGGGCGCGCTAGGAGAGGGGGGCGTGCCCTGGTGATTTTTGCCCACCCAGGGGCCCCTCTCCGGTGGGTCTTGGCTCCAGAAATTCTTATTATTGGTATAAAAAATTCTCAAAAAGTTTTGTACCATTCCGAGAACTTTTATTTCTGTAAAAAAACACCATGGTAGTTCTGCTGAAAACAATGTCAGTCCGGGGTTAGTTCCATTCAAATCATGCAAATTAGAGTCCAACACAAGAGGAAAAGCGCGAGAAAAAGTAGATACATTGGAGAGATATCAACTCCCCCAAGCTTAAACCTTTGCTTGTCCTCAAGCAATTCAGTTGATAAATTGAAAGTGAGAAAGAAAAACTTTTACGAACTCTTTTGCTCTTTTTTGCATAAATAAGCTTAAACATCACCCAGGTTTTCAGCCAACATTGTTGAAAGTGCGTTATATCGACTAGAGGGGGGTGAATAGGCGATTTTTATGAATTCTTCACTGAGGAATTTGCCAGTGAGGAAATTCCTGAGTGAAGAACTACTTGCAACGGAATAAGTACTCAAAAGTAAACCTAACAGAGCATGAGCATGGTCTTCATGATGAAATGAAAACAAGCACAGAGTATAGAAAGCGTAATCATAGGATAAACAGAATGAAGACAAACAGACTGAAGAAATTGAGCTAAGGAAATAGAGAAAGTCTTCAATCAAAGTCTTCAAACAGATATGAACAAGCACACAACACAGAAATGAGGAAATGGAACCAGTTAGCTCGGTGAAGACAATGATTTGGTAGACCAGTTCCAACTGCTATGACAGTTGTACGTCTGGTTAGGGCGGCTAGGTATTTAAACCTGAGGACACACAGCCCTGGACACCCAGTCATGAACACGCAGCTCAGGATATTCAGTCCTCACCGTATTCCCCTTGAGCTAAGTTCATACAGACCTCGCCCAATCACTCGTGGTAAGTCTTCAGGTGACTTCCAGACCTTCACAAACTGGATCACTCGGCGATCCACAATTTCCTCTTGGACGCTTTAGACCATGACGCCTAACCATCTGGAAGATGCACAGTCTTCAAAGGTAACAAGCATAGGATCCATGCAGGATCAATCTCTTCAGTGATGCACAATCACTTTGGGTTTGTAGGTGTTTGGGTTTGGGTTTTCCTCACTTGATGATTTTCACTCAAAGTCCTCGGAGGATAGGATGCTCTCAAATGACAAGTGTCAGTTTCTCTCGGAGCATCCAACCAGCTAGTGGTTGTAGGGGGCAGCTATTTATAGCCTAGGGAGCAGCCCGACATGATAAGACATAAATGCCCTTCAATGATATGACCGTTAGGTGGGTAGATATTTTGGGACAGTTGGCGCATAGCATAACAACGGTCGGAATTTTGAGTATCAAATTCCTCAGGGCTATCATGTTCCTCACTGTGTAGGTAATCCGCACTGGCGAATTCCTAGCTCCTTGGTCAGAACAAATTCCTTAGAGACCAGAAGAACTTTGTCTGTCACTGAAGAACTTGACTGAGCTGTATGAGATTTCCAATGGCTTCACTCGAAGGGATTGGTAGGTGTAGGATTTGAGCTGAGCATCACTTGGAAAATTTTCCTTAGTATTTCCTCGACCCCTTTAACAGTACGGTGTTCCCTATGACTCAAGAAAGAGAAAATGAAACTACGAAAACAAAAGTCTTCATGCTTCATGTTCCTCGAATGAATACCAAGTCTTCAGGATCACACCAATTTCTTTACTTTCAAAGTCTTCAGAAAGTCTTCAGAAATCCAAAGTCTTCAGTCGAAGAACTTCATTTTTAGGGGTCGACTTTCTTTGTAAATATCAAACTCCTCATAGACTTATAGACCTGTGTACACTCGCAAACGCATCAGTCCCTTAACCTATAAGTCTTCAATACACCAAAATCACTAAGGGGCACTAGATGCACTTACAATCTCCCCCTTTTTGGTGATTGATGACAATATAGGTTAAGTTTTCAACGGGGATAAACATATGAAGTGTAAATACTGAAATTTAGGAATTTGATTGCAAGATATAGAAGAACTCCCCCTGAAGATGTGCATAGTGAGGAATTTGCTTTTGAAGCAATGCACACTTTGAAGAGTAGAATCATGGAGATCTCCCCCTATATCTTGTAATTCATACATGCTTTTAACATATAATATGAAGAATTTAAATGCATGAAGAAATATGGTGACTGATGTAATTCAGCATGCGTGCATTAACATTAATGAGGAATAAGCATGCAGGAAAAAAACTCAGCAAAAGTATCAGACCACCATAGAGTTCAAGTTTACAACTCGATCCAGCAAAGTCTTCAAAAGAACGGGAGTTGTAACTTAGAAAAAAACACCCATATAGGTAGACCCGCTTGAAGACTAACTCAAATTTCTCCCCCTTTGTCATCGAATGACCAAAAGGGTCAGAAAAATGAGGACTAACACCCCTGAAGAATATCAAGTTGATGGAGGAGCGCCAGCGTTGTTGGGGTTGTTTGTTGTTGTAGGGCCTGCCGCAGTGTCGTCCAAGTCTTCATACTCGTCGGTCTCACGGGATGAAGAACATGAGCTGGCCACCAAGGAAGGAACTTTTACTTTCTTGAATTTCTTCGCTGGAGGTGCAGACCAGTCAAAGTCCTCCTTGAGACCCATTTGCTTCAGTTCTTCTTCACCATACAGATGTGATAAGATAGCCCAGGTGCGATCGAAAACTTCATGGAGGTAGTAATGGTATTTCTTCACTGCATTATGTGTAGCAATCATGTTGTGAAGAAGAGAACCAAACTGACGCTTAACCCATTTATGGTTTCGATCCAGCTTCTGGTGAAGACTAAGAAGTAGCTCACGGCCAGTCATCACCCTGGGAGCTGTGGCTTGAGGATTTGGCTTGGATGCATGTGCAATAGAATCATGAGTGGCAGAGTCATCATTGGTGGAATAAGATGCAACTTTGCGAAACTGACCATCTAATGGATGAAAGCCTTCATCAATGACAGCAGGTGCCTTGCCCTTTTCATCAGCTGAGGAATATGTCTGCTTGAGGACTTCAATTGGGGGCAGGTAACTGAGGTGATTCCGAAAGTCAGCCTTGTAGTTTAGTGTAGACCTTGTTCTGAGGAATCTCATAATACAAGGAGCATAAGGCTTCAACTCAAACAGAGAGAGTGCAACATTAGCCAGAGTCCTCATGAAGAAATCATGATAAGACAGGAATGCCATGTATGATGTTGAATAGCAGATTCTTCATGATGCCAACAATTTCCTCATCAGACGAGTTGTAGCCTTTGATAGGACTCATTGTCCTTGTCAGAATGCGATAGACTGTTCTGGGCACATATAGCTATTCGTTCACGAGGAATTTGGTTCTTGGGGCTTAACCGGGCTTCAGGGGCTTCATTAGCACTTGCATGTAATGGGCAGTGAGTTCAAGCTCCTGGTACAAACGACGAGCTCCTTCAAGGGGTGGACTGATGGGAAGGGCGTGAAGTAATTCAGAAGTCGGTGCCTTATAATGAGTGTTATCGGTCATCCAGTCCAATACCCAAGTGTTGATATCATTAGGATCACCTGTGATGTGCAGTGTAGCGTAGAACTGAAGAATAAGCTCTTCATTCCAATCAACAATGTCAGAGCAAAAGTTGAGGAGGCCTGTGTCATGAAGCACACTGAGGACAAGAGAGAAGAAAGGCAGTGATTCCATGTCCACGTTAGGAATATGCTCGTGGTAGAAGACTTTATCCTTGTTGAAGGGCAGTGAAGAATAGAAATTTGTCTGGCTGGCAGTCCAGAAGCACTTCCTCCTAAGACGAGCAAAGTCATAAGGATTTTAGTCCGTGAAGAATACGTGCTCGCCGAAGAAGTCACCAGCCTTGAATTTCTGCTTCTTTGAGAAAGGATCCTTTGGCTTGGGGTGAGGAGTGTCAGTCAATTGCATCACAACCTCAGGGATCTCGATCGCAGGTTCCACAGGCTAAGGAATTTCAGGTTCTTCTTCAGTGGCATCCTGGGACTTCAATTCTTCATTTACATTTTCTTCAGCACTAGTGGCTGGAATCTCTTCATGAACAGGCGGTGTGGCATGAGGTTCTTCAGATCCCATTTGTACTTCAGTAGTGACAGGGGACTGAGGAATTTGTTGTAGGGGTGTGAACAGAGGAGAATTGGGATCCTGACTTTCCCAAAAGTCTTCGTTCAACACTAGAGTTGTGCATCTAATGTCCACATATTCGTCTTCATTCATTTCTTCAACACCGACCTCTTCAGCAGTGAACTGAGGCATGGGCGATGAGACTATTGGGGTTGAAGGGATTGCATCCGCTTCAATTTCTTCATCCAACTGCTCTGAAGAAGCAGCAGAAGGAATGTCTTCATCGGATCCGCTTGGGATCACGTATTCTTCATCAAAAGGTACAAGGTCCTTTGATGGCATGGATGAGACAGGAACACCATCAATTGGATTTTCAAACGAGCTGATCAGCGGCTTCATCTTCTTCGGAGCTGAAGAATCTGATGCTGTTGATGCCTTCCTTTTCTTCACAGCTACACACTCTGCAGCCTTGATCTTCTTCACATCTGATGCAGATGGAAGGATCGGATATGGTGTAGGCACAGGAGGAGAAGAGGAATTTGGTTCAAGATCTTCAGGCACAGCTGATGCAGTTTCCCTGACTTCTTCATTTTCTTCAGGCGCAACACTAGTGGTTGCCCTGGCAATTGCTTCAGCGGCTGGAATGCATTCATCAGCCCTGGTACTAGCATTGTCTTCAGCAGCCTGAGTATCATCAGCGGTGCTGGCATTTTCTTCAGTAGGTTGAGTAGATGCCTCAGCCTCAGGATTTTCTTGTTGCGTTGGGGCTGCAACATTGGAAGTGCACTTCTCATTTAGTTTCACAAAACGGACCTTGGCTCCTAGCCAATCAGCACGGTATGCGTCAAATTCATCGCTGAGTTTCTTGATCTCAGATTGAATAGTGACAAGTTCTTCAGTTGTCATAGAGACAACGTTTTTCTTCAGGAAGCGCTCCTTTTTGTATTGCGCTTTCTTCAACTGCCTGGCCTTTTCTAATTTTCATTTTTCTTCCTGAATGAAGTGAGTCAACATATGACTTTGGCTAGGAGTTAACTTGAAGTCAGGCATAGGAGTCTTGGGGTCCTTGTGCCAGAGATCAATGTAATCAAGGATCAATTTTGGATCCAAAAGCAGAGGCGCACTTGCGCCTTTGGCTCTAGCGGCCCTGAGTTGCATGTCCCTGATGATTTCAGCAAGTTCTTCATCATCAGCTTCGTCTTCATCAGATGGCACTTGAAAGGCGACCTGCTTCTTGTGAGGACTTGGTCAAGAGCTCCGTCCAGCAGTGGCCTTTGTCTTTAGCAGAGAGGGTCCAGTTGATGAATTTGGTGCAACTGAAGAACTAGCAGAAGCTCCTAAGGCAATAGAGATGCCTGTTGTCCTTTGGCATGAGGCGAGATGCACAGGTGCTGAGGATTTTGATGGAGGAGCTGAGGACTTTGGAGGAGCTGGTGTGGCTTGAGGAATTGGCTGTGAGGGCTTTGAAGAATCTGGCCGTGAGGGCATTGGGGTTGAAGCACTTGGCTTATGAGCAGGCTTCTTTGGCATGGCCTTCTTTGGCTTGCTTGTAGAAGCCTCAGCAGAGGCAGCAGCAACAGCAGAGTCTTCATTAAATTTCCTCACTGCTTCCTTAGCTACTCTGGCTAGCTTGGCCTGGCGCTTGGCCCATTCATCAGGATAATCCTCACCACGCTTGAGGCTGGTGGGATCAGCTACTTGGCCAGGTGCCAACGGAGGTCTTGGGCATGGAGGATTAAGAGCGAATGTCTTCATATACTCGGAAGTAACATATCTGTACTCCCTCCATTCCCGTGCCCATCTCCTCTCTATCCTTTGTATGCACACTTTGCGTTGATTTTTGTCCTCCTTGCCAAATTTGGCCTCATCAGGAGTACAATAATCCTTGTATATGTCCTCAGGGATTTCAAACGCAGTGTTGACCTCAGGCCTCTTTCCTCCCTTCTGTAGCTTCTTACCATCTGCCATTTTCTTCAGCTGAGGGTTTTGAACGATTGAGTTCTCTGAAGAGGTATGCAACTTTTCTTTGAGGAACGCTGCAAATGAGTTAAGTTGATGAGAACCTAGTGATTTAGCAGCGGACATGTGTACCTGTGAACAGAGTATAGTTGCGAGGAATTTGGAGAGGTCATATGTGTTCTCAAAAGGTTTTGCAATAAGAACAAGTTTGAGGAATTTGATCGGATGAATCTTGAGGAATTTCACTAAGCATTCTTTGATGTTGCTTAGAGAAATAGATCAAGAACAGATGATATGTGAGGTGTCCAGTGTGTGAGGATTTGAAGAATAAACACCTTTTGAGGATTTGAAGAAAACATCTGAATCAACAAGGGTAGTAAAAGTAACTTTTAATTACCCTGGATGAAGAACACGATGAACTGGGAAGTGTAGATTTGAAGCTCGTCGGTTCAAATCTTCCACGGCCTAACTTGGCTGAGAAAGACAACTACGACGTCGGCAGAGTGAAGAAATCCGCGGTCGGCGTGAGTACGGCGGCGACGAGGTCGAGGCAGTGAAGCTCTTCCTCATCAGCGACGATGGAAGTAGCGGCGGCGCTAGGGTTTGGGAGCTCGAGCAAGGGACTGAGGTCGAGCGGACTAAAAATGAAGTGAGGAAGGGAGAGGGGTATTTATAGCCGAAGTGAAAAAACTACTCACCCGAGGAAATAGGACGAACATGCCCCTGACCCTTCTCATTCGCTTGACATGTGTCACCCACGTACTGAGAGGTGACGATCGTGTGTGATCATGGGTGAATAGGATGAGTATTATCATAGAATGTGTAAGGGTTTGAGCGACAAAGGCCGAAAATTCAGATAAGATAGGTTTAAAGTTATGTTCGCAAATTCTTCAGCTGACAAGGACACAGTGAAGATTTTGAACGAGTTTCAAATAGAACGCACATGAAAAACTTGTGAATAGACTGTGTTGAGTTTAGCATAGAGGGGGAAGGGTCCGATCACATTCACTTAGCAGAACAAGCAACTTGCTCATATATATATATATATATATATATTCGTCACCCTGAGTGAGGAATAGTTATTCTTCACCCCCTTCTATTTTACCATCAATGCACCATAATTTTACGTTCCGTAAGTTTTGTCTTATTTCCGACGCAAAAAGACACCGTAAGAAAATATATAATCGCTGTAAAAAATATTTTATGTTATGTAAAATTACAAGCGTAAAAACATAGTCTAAAATACACATAAACTGCAAATTTTCTTGCCTTATGACCTATATTTTTATTTTCTTATGTCAAATTTTACGTAGTGAATCAATAGGAATGTAACTATTTAAATTCCAAACGTAATTTAATTATGAAATGATCGTAAGATTACGTCGGGTGAAGAATAACTTATTCTGCACCCTGCGTGATGAATAGTAACACTATATATATAGGGTGGCACTATTCTAATCCCAGGATTAGAATAACTATTTGGATCACGGTCAGCCTATATAGGGCGCAAGGAGGTGTTCCCAAACTGTCGAACCGGGCAGAGACAAACAAAAACAAAAGAAGGAAACCCACCCCACCTCCGCCAATCTAGATCCCCCACCTCCCTCCCACACTTCCTGCCCCCGATCCAAATCCTCCACCTCCCTCCCACACCTCCTGCCCCAAACCGGCAACGCGCCCGCCACCTTGCACCCAACCAGCGGCGGCGCCACCACCGGCCAATAGCACCCCCCTCTTCCAAGATCCTCTTCGACGCCACCACACCACCGGCCAACCTTGCGCGCCGCCGCCCGCTGGAAACCCCGCGCGCCGCGGCCTCTTACCGAATCCCACCGACGGAGGTCGCCACAGCAACCACCGCGTTCTTCCTCTCACCGCCGCCCTGGAGAGGAACCTCCCAAACCTGCGCCACGGTGGATCTCGCCTGCCCCAACGCCTCTTCTTCACGCATGCCCTTCTTCCTCGCCGAAGCTGATGTGGGCCGCCGCATCACCCAGCTGGCCGGGATCCCCCTCCCCTACCCCCGTGCCGTCTGGGTCGGCCACACTGACCTTCTCATGAGGGCCACCTTGACCTTCCTGGAGAAGGTTCAACCATGGAGCTTTTCCTGGTGGCGACGTGATGGGACGGGTGACAGCGTGCGTCCATGTTGTTTCTTCTTTCGTGTTTACTTGCTAGCCGCAGCTGGCAAGGCCGTGCGTGCTTGTCCTGTCCAGTGTCCACACCGCACGTACTACCGGCAATCAGCCTCCTCTTGGTGCAGCTTACTGCTTGCCACCGGTCTCAAATGCCAGACGCTCCTCCTCCGTAGTAGCCCGCTGTAGTTTTCTTCTGTAAAGAAGAAGAGAACTTGTATTTTACTGTTGCTGCCCCAGTTTGATTTGCATGCAGATCACGGTGTGAAAAGGGGGGGGGTCGAAATTGGCGCTGCTGAACTATGCTTCGCAAGGCGTCTTCTGCCTTTGCATGCGATGATTATATAAAAGAAAGCGTTGTGGCTGCCGGCTGGGTTTGATTAGTTACAAGCAGCGAACATTGTCACCTAACAGTTTGGCTTTGGCCCCTAAATATAACAGAGTGGTTTCTTTACAGATGAAGATGGGGGGCGGCTTATTATAATGGCAAGTGCTTCAGGATCGGTGCTGACAGTCACATGCTTGCTGATACGGCGATCGATCCATTGCCCAAAAGGATTGGTACATGTGTGATGTTTTTCATGTTATGAGCATATTGGTTTGTTTGAAGTTCATGTACAACTACCCAAGGAGTTCAACAATCACTCACCATGAAAGAAGAAGAGGTAAGCAACGCCCAGGCTGTTCAACTTCGCTGCGTCAGGCTGTGCAATTCCGCTTGTGTGAACAAAGGGGGAGAAGTTTCTTCTTATATGTTGATTCTGCACTTGTATGGTGCATTTTGTCTCAGCTTTTATGTGTATTCATTGCTTCACTTAAATTTTGTTCAACAGGGTACAAAAAGTTTGCGTACAAACTATTTGTGTATGTCTGTAAGAGCTATTGTTGTGCTAGTGCCATGAGAAAATGGAGCTTTTTCGAGTTGTTTTTTCTGTAATACATGTGAAGACTTCGGTATGAACAAAAGGAGCTTTTTTTCATAGTGAACAAGTGATCTTTTGGGTGTAATTTTGTTGTCTCTCTAATCGGCATGTATGAAAATTCGCAAGGATGTGCATAATTAACCAGCTACTTTTTGAGATAAAACTAGTACGTAACGAGTGGTAAAAAGAACACATAGTTTGCAAAAAAATCAACTTTGGGGTAGAGAGACACATGTTGGAAAATTTCTCCTCGCCTCTACATTGTCCTTCTCAAGCACCATGTGCCCAGGGATGGAAATTCTCAAGCACTATGTGCCTAGGGTTGTCTTTGTGTGCTCTTGTTCCGGTGTTCGTTGTAGAAATGAAGTTCAGCCTTATCCTTGTGAAGGTTCAATGTGTGCGCCAGTTGCAGGTATTCACAAATTTAAAAAAGGATATATTTCTGTTGTGTGTGCCGTGTGTGTGGGGTGTACTAAAAATGTTCTGCGGGGGATAAGTTCATAGTTTCTGTCACTCATAGTTCAAAAAAACCGCTTTCGAAAAATCCAAAACACCTTCGGTGTCTAAGAAAAGAGAGTTGAACTCATGAAAAATATCACGTGACAAGTGAACCTTGTGAATACAGGGTTTAAAAAAATGTTCCATTGTAACACATCATGTAACTAAAGTGAACAGTAAAAAAAGAGAAAAAGCAAAAATTGAACACTTGTTTAAAAAAATAGAAGTTCAAATTAAAATAGCGGAGAAGTTCTTTGTTAATTATAAAACTAGGATTTTCACATTTAATAAAAATAAACCAAGAAGTTCAAATAAAAAAACAGATCGATTCAAAAATTATACACAAAATGGTATCTTCCCATCTAAAAAAATTAAAGGTTCAAATTTAAATAGCGGAGAAGTTCGTTATTTATTACAATATCAAGAAGGTCAAATTGAAAAAAATGACTAGTTCAAAAAGTTTATAAAAAGAGATTTTCCTTCTTTTAAAAATAAGACCTAGAAGTTCAACTTTAAATAATTCATTAGTTTGATATTTATTACATAACTAGAACTTTTCCCGTTACTAATGAATAACACCAAGAAGTCCAAACTAAAAAAATATGAAGTTGTTTAATGTTCATATAAACTCGGATTTTCCCAAATGTTAAAGATTAAAACCAAGAAGTTCAATTTCAAAAAATGGAGTAGTTGAATGTATATAAAAAACTCAGGTTTCCGAGTTACTAATGAATAAACCAAGAAGTTCAATTGGGAAAAGCCGAGTAGTTTGATATTGATTTGAAAAATCGGATTTTCTAGTTACTAAAAAATAAACCAATAAGTTCAATTCAAAATAACAAAGAAGTTGGATGTTTCTAAAAAAAACCTCCAATTTTCACATTTCTAAAAGGCACAATGAAGTTCAAATAAAAAAGTAGAGCGGTTCAATGTCTATAAAAAACTCAGATATTTTCGCGTAACCAAGAGAAGTTCGGATTAATAACCGCCAGAAGTTCACGTACTAAATGGTATGCATTTTGTATTAAAAATAATAATGAAAAATCAAAGGCTAAAAAGTTTTGTTGTAGAAGTTCAAGTGCTCGGCTCAAGAAATTTAAAAAATTCTTGTGAGAGAGGTTCACCTTGTATTTCCATGTTCGATTTTTTCCGTACAAAAATCGAATACAATTCTTTACTCAAAAAATATAAAAAGGTGAAGTTCATATCGAAATAATAGAGAAGTTCGGAGTTTATTAAAACCTAGGATTTACCTGCTCAAAAAATAAAAAACACAACGCCATTTTTTGTACTTTTAAAAACAACTCATAAACGAAAAAAATGGTTGCTAGAAGTTCAAGCGCTCGGTGAGGAAAAGTTCAAAAAATTCTTGTGAGAGGTTCACTGCGTATTTAGATGTCGAAAATATGTTAAAAAATGTTGTTTTTTGGGTTTTAAAATAATTCTCTCAAACAAGAGAGAAGTTCAAAGTGATAATAACCAGAAGTTCATGTACTGGATGGTGTGTGTTTCGTATAAGAAAAATACAATAAAGTAAAACAGAGTGAAGTTCAAACAGACATGCCCCAGAAGTTCAACCACTTGACACAGTGCAAAAAACAGCACATCAAAAACAGAGTGAGGTTCAAACAGAACATGCCCGTGAAGCTCAACTACTTCACACAGTGCATTTTCATTCACGATGAACACATAAATCATGATCTCGCCATTTTTTAATTTACCTCAAAACGACAGGAATATCATTTGTGTTAGTTCAAGTCCTCGGTCGGAGAAAGTAAAAAATTTTTATTGTGAGAGACATTTGTACAAAAGGAATATTATTTGTGTAACACTAACGAATGGATGAGAAAATTACAAACAAAAATACGTCACAGAAGTTCAACGTGAAAACAGTAGGAAGTTCAACTACTATGCTGAATGAATTTTAGATGAAAAACTTTTAAAATCGTCGCGAGTATGAAAAGATGATCAACACGGGAAATTTGCGTGCTTACAGCAGCTTTCCATACGTATATCACCTGCTCAATTCCGGTGAGTGGACGGAGAGTTACGAGCAGTGGATGAAGAGCTACGAGCAAAAAAACAACGTGAAAAAACAGAGTGAAGTTCAGGTACACGCGCCGAGAAGTTTAGGTTCTTCACGCGGTGCATTTTCGAAGAATCTGTTTCGCGATAAAGGCAGAACGCATGATCTCGCCATTTTAGAAATTACTTGAAAACGGCTAGGAATCAGAGAAAACCATCAACATGAAAAAGTTTCGCATTTTCCGTAGCTTTCCAGTGATATATTATTTGCCCCATTCCGATAAAGTTTGTAGAAATTACAGCAAAAATACTTTTTTTGCCATTTTCAAAACTGACTTAAAACTGTAAAGAATTGGGAGAAACAATACATACAAAAAAGTTTTGCATTTGTTCAAGCTTTCCAACGCCATATCATTTGCTGCATTCGGACATACGGTTAAAAAATTAGCTCGAAAATACAAACTCGGTAGGACTTGGATTATTTTCTAAATTACTCTTAAACCATTCAAAATTAGAAAAAAACTTTCAAGATGAAAATGTAGCGCATTTTCATAAGCTTTCCAACACCGTATCATATGCCTCCATTGGATTAGCCATTTAGAAATGACATCAAAAAAACGAACTCAGCTGTTCGGTTTACGAAATTTTACATTTTTTCAAATTACTCTTTAACCATAGGGAATTAGAGAAAACTTTCAACATGTGGAAGGAGTGGTTTTGCAGCATCTTTCCAATGCCATATTATATGCCTCATTCCGACAAACGGTTTAGAATTGCGATCGAAAATACGATTCACGTTTTTTGTGCGAAGAAAAAACGGTTTTTAAAACTGCTCTTAAACCGCTTGCATTTGCCAAAAAAAATTAAGTTGGGTGATGATACTAGTGTCCATAGCTTTCCAACGGTATATCCCAAGCCCCATTTCGGCAATGTTGGCGGAAGTTCAACCTAGTTCACAGGGAAGTTCAACGTACTACTAGCAGGGCAGGTCAGGTTGTGATCAGAATATTATTCTCATCCCGTGATCAGAATAGTGTATATATAGCCAATGAAGAAAAACGATGCAAGGAGTGAAGACAATCCAAGTTGAAAAACAACTGAGGAATTTCAAAACTAAGGAAAAACTCAAATTGAAGATTTTCAACTTTTGGTGGTGGCGTGACCCACCGTATAAGAATGATGATTTCATACAGCGCGTACAGTTGTCGTAGGGTTCTGAGAATCAAATTATTTGTTAATTTCTTCACACTTAGATTGTTATTCTTCATTGATTGAAGAAAAATGTTTCTTCATGTGTTGCACATCTAAGTCATCAATTTTGCATAAGTGTTAGGATGAGTGTCCTTTTCAAAGAACATTCGAAGATTTTAGGATATTTAGCTCACACCGCAACTTGCTAAATCTCTCCTCATCCAATGGCTTAGTGAAGATATCTTCTAGCTGTTCTTTAGTCTTCACATGCTCAATAGAGATGTCACCCTTCAACACATGATCATGAAGAAAATGATGACGAATCTGAATGTGCTTTGTCTTTGAGTGCTGAACTGGGTTATGAGCAATCTTGATGGCACTCCCATTGTCACAGTAGAGTGGCACATTCTTCATGTTGACGCCGTAGTCCTTGAGAGTTTGCTTCATCCATAGCAGTTGAGAACAGCAAGAACCAGCAGCAATGTACTCAGCTTTAGCAGTAGACAGTGATACGCAGTTCTGTTCCTTCGAGGACCAACAGACCAAGGACCGTCCGAGGAAATGGCATGTGCCAAATGTTGACTTGTGGTCCACATGATCACCAGCATAGTCAGAGTCTGAATATCCAATGAGATCAAAAGCCGAGCCCTTGGGGTACCATAATCCAACTGTTTGTGTGTGAGCTAGATATCAAAGAATATGCTTCACAGCCTTATGGTGTGATTCCTTTGGTGTAGCTTGAAATCGGGCACACATGCAAACACTAAGCATAATATCTGGCCTAGATGCACATAAGTACAATAAAGAACCAATCATGGAGCGGTATACCTTTTGATCAAAGTCAGTACCATTTTCATCAGTGCATAGATGGCCATTTGTGGGCATAGGTATTTTGACTCCTTTGCAATCTTGCATGCCGAATTTCCTCAGTACATCCTTGAGGTATTTCTCTCGAGATATGAATATACCATTACGCTGTTGACGAATCTGAAGACCTAAGAAGAATTCCAGTTCTCCCATCATAGACATTTGATATTCTTCACTCATCATATAGGCAAATTCATGATTGTAACGTTGGCCAGTACAACCAAAAATGATATCATCAACATAAATTTGGCACACAAACAATTCACCATCATAAGATTTAGTGAAAAGAGTTGGGTCAAGAGAACCGGGTTTGAAGCCTTTCTCCATGAGGAATTTCTTCAAAGTATCATACCACGCCCGTGGGGCCTGCTTGAGGCCATAGAGGGCCTTATTGAGTCTGAAGACTTTGTCAGGATGCTTTGGATCTGCAAAACCTGGGGGCTGAGCAACATATACTTCTTCCTCAAGCTTACCATTGAGGAATGCACTTCTCACATCCATTTGATATAAGATGATATCATGATGGTTAGCATAAGCAAGTAATATGCGAATAGCTTCAAGTCTAGCAACAGGTGCAAAATTTTCATCGAAATCAATTCCTTCAACCTGTGTGTAACCTTGAGCTACAAGTCGTGCCTTATTCCTCACCACAAGTCCATTTTCATCTTTCTTGTTGCGGTAGATCCACTTTCTGCCGATGATATTGTGCTTGCGAGGATCTGGACGTTTGACCAGTTCCCATACGTTGTTGAGCTCGAATTGATGTAATTCCTCTTGCGTGGCTTGAATCCACTCAGGCTCCAGAAATGCTTCATCTACCTTAATGGGCTCTATGATAGAGACGAAAGCAAAGTGACCACAAAAGTTAGATAAATGTGAAGCTCTTGAGCGTGTGAGAGGACCTGGAATGTTGATGTTGCTGATGATTTTCTCAATTTTCACTTCATTTGCAACGCGAGGATGAGTGGGTTGTCATTGAAGAATTTGATCAGTATTTTCTTCAGCACCATTTTCCTTAGGTGCATCAACATGACGTTCTTCATGTTCTGGAATGACTTCTTCAACAGATTCTTCGGTAGGAATGACATCCTCAGTAGCCTTGAACTTAATAGATTCCTCAGGAGGTATTTCATCTGTCACAGGAGGTAGGTACTCTCTTTGCAAGCCATTAGTCTCATCGAATCGCACATCTACAGTTTCAACAACTTGTGGTGATTGGTGTTGAAGACTCTGTAGGTGTGCGAGTCCTTACCATAACCGAGCATAAAACCTTCATGTGCTTTCGGTGCAAATTTAGAACTGTGATGAGGATCTCTAATCCAACATTTAGCACCGAAGACTTTGAAATAACTCACATTGGGTTTCTTGTCAGTGAGGAGTTCATATGTAGTCTTCTTGAAGAATTTGTGAAGATATACCCTGTTGATGATGTGGCATGCAATATCAATTACCTCAGGCCAAAAGCAAGGAGGCGTCTTGTACTCATCAAGCATAGTGTGGGCCATCTCAACAAGAGTCCTGTTTTTGCGCTCCACGACGCCATTTTGCTGAGGAGTATAAGGAGAAGATAACTCATGAGTAATACCAAGTTCATCAATATAGTCATCAAGACCAGTGTTCTTGAACTCAGTTCCAGTATCACTTCTGATGTGCTTGATCTTCACACCAAAGTTGGTTGAAGCCCTCGAGGAAAATCGTTTGAAGCCTTCCTGCACTTCAGTTTTGTAAGTGATGATATGCACCCATGTATATCGAGAATAATCATCAACAATGACAAAGCCACATAAAGATGCAGCATTAGTAAATGTGGCATAGTGAGTAGGGCCAAAGCGATCCATGTGAAGCAATTCAAATGGTTGAGTAGTAGTCATGATAGTCTTCGCTGGATGCTTGGCCTTGGTCATCTTTCCAGCTTCACAAGCTCCACACAAATGGTCCTTGATGAATTTGACACCCTCGGTGCCAATGCCATGCTTCTTCTTCGCGAGCGTGTGCAGATTCCTCATGCCAGCATGACCAAGTCGTCGATGCCATAGCCATCCTTCTGAAGCTTTTGCAAGTAGACATGTAGCAGGTTGTGGTCCTGTAGAGAAATCAACAATATAAAAATCTCCTCTTCTATAGCCTTCGAAGACTTTGGAATTGTCAGCTTCCATGATCACAACACAATGATACTTGCCAAATACAACAACCATATCAAGATCACAAAGCATTGAGACAGACATGAGGTTGAACCCTAAGGACTCGACAAGCATGACTTTGTCCATGTGTCGATCCTTTGAGATCGCAACCTTGTCTAGACCCAATACCTTGCTTTTGCCTTTGTTAGCGTAGGTGATATACTTCAGATATGATGGAGATAAATCAGAGTCCATCAATAAGCTCCTGTCACCAGTCATGTGATTTGTACATCCACTATCGAGGACCCACTCAGTGGCTTTGGGTTGATCATCCTGCAGAAGAATTAGTGCAACTTACGAACTCATATACTTCATCAGTGAAGAATATGGTATCAATTTCATCAAGCAATAGAACAGATAAAGCAGTATGAGGACGTGAGAAATGAAAATTCATTTCTTCATGATTAGCTTGCGCCCTTTCAAGAAAATTCAGGTCTCCAGCAAATTCTTCAGACGATTAAGTTCGTCTGGAGACCTGACTCTACATAAGAGGTTAGTTCTTTTTCTTCACCACCCACATATGAAGGGGTGGCAAAGAGTTCATCATTTTGTGAGCTCCATAAGAGAAAGGTGGCATAGATGCCAATCCAGTTCGTTTCACATAAGAGGGGTTAGGGTATGCATAAGAGTAAGCAGAGAAATTCTTCGAGGACTTATGAACATGATGATTTGAAGAATAATGCACATATCCATAATCCTTAGATCTTCCCTGCAAAACAGACGGGTTAGCACGATGATTCTCATATGAGGACTTTGATCCTTTTGAGGAATTTGATCCATGTGAGGAGTTTGGTCCGTATGAGGACTTGGATCCATATGAAGAATTTGATCTGGGGTTCCTATTCTTGATTGGTGGTGTCATGATGACATTCACCTGAAGATTTTCAAGACACCTTTTGGGAACCCGGATTTTCTTCATAGGAGAACCGTTCCTGCAGTTAGTGCCAACATATCTAGCAAATACTTCACCATTCTGATTTTTGAACAGTTTATAGTTGGAGTGAAATGACGCATCAGAAGAATATGAAGATTCACATGTAAAGCCAGATAGAGTAGATGGATCCATTGAAGGTTCCTTTGCAGCAACCCATGAGGTTTTGGGATACTGCTCAGGTTTCCAGTAGGTCCCATCAGCATTGAGTTTCCTCTCAAAGGCAATACCCTCTTTCCTAGGGTTCCTGTTGAGGATCTGCTTTTTAAGCACGTCACAAAGAGCCTAATGCCCTTTGAGGCTTTTGTACATGCCTGTCATATACAATTCCTTCAGCCCTGCATTATCAGTGATACTAGCAATGTCCTCAGATGAGGAATTAGTGATAGCAGAGGCAGTTAAAGAATTTGCTGCAGTGGGAGTATTTGAGCATTCAGGTGAAGAATTAGTAGTTTCACGTTCAATGCACTTCAAACATGGAGGAACAAATTCATCCTGAGTAGCGATGATCTGTTGAGCAAGTAATGAATCACGCTCCTTCTGAAGATCTTCATAACTCACTCTTAACTGCTCAAGATCTTGCTTTCTTTAAAGATATTCATAAGAAAGCTTCTTATGATCATATAGGAGAGTGTTATGATGACCTTGAAGATTGTCAAACTTGGACTGAAGTCTCTGAAGATTTTCAGTCAAAATTTTAGTGCGATCCATTTCCTCGCCCAACATATCATCGCTTTTATCTAGCATGTTTTGAACCTTTTCAAGAGCCTTTTGCAGTTTCACAGCAATCTTAGCAAGTTTAGAATAGCTGGGTTTGAGTTTTTCATGAGATTCATCCTCACTAGATTCAGAAGAGGGATATTTGAGTACCTTTGAGGCTTTTGCCATGAAGCAATAGGTGGGAGCGTAGTCCTCATCACCGTCATCAGTAGTGTTGGGGAGGTCCTTTTCTTCATAGTTGAAGATGGACTTGCTGATGAACGCGGTAGCAAGGGCTAGGCTCGCCATACCAGAGTCTAACTCCTCAGATTCCTCCTCTTCCTCATTTTCGTCAGATTCAGTCTCAGAGTCCATTTCCTTGCCAATGAACAACCGGGCCTTCTTGGAGCTGCTCTTCTTGTGAGATGAGGACCTTGAAGACTTTGATGACGAGGACTTTGAAGATTTCTTCTTCTTCTTTGAATCATCAGAACTGTAATCCTTGTACTTCTTCTTCTTTGATTCCTTTTCCCACTAAGGACAATCTTGAATGTAGTGTCCGGGTTTCTTGCATTTGTGACAGAGTCTCTTCTTGTAATCATGGGATGAGGAATCTGATCTCAAGTCACCACTTCTTGAGGATTTACCAAAGCGACCACGTCTTGAGAACTTCTGAAACTTCCTCACAAGCATTGCTAGCTCCTGGCTCAGTTCTTCAGGGTCACCAAGGCTGCTACCAGAATCTTCACCTTCAAATTCAGACATTTCCTTGGCCTTCAGAGTCCGTGATCTACCATAATTTGGTCCAAGAGATCTCTCTTCTCAACAAGCTGGAACTCATGAGTGTTTAGTCTCTCGAGGATATCAGCGGGATCAAGTGACTTATAATCTCCATGTTCTTGTATCATCAATGCCAAAGTATCAAATGAGGAATCAAGTGATCTCAGCAATTTCTTTGCCACCTCATGGTCGGTGATATCAGTGGCACCAAGTGCTTGAAGCTCATTTGAGATGTCAGTTGATATGTCTCCAATGTATCTATAATTTTTGATTGCTCTATGCTATATTATCTACTGTTTTGGACATTATTGGGCTTTATTATCCACTTTTATATTATTTTTGGGACTAACCTATTAACCGGAGGCCCAGCCCAGAATTGCTGTTTTTTTGCCTATTTTACGGTTTCGAACAAAAGGAATATAAACGGAGTCCAAATGGAATTAAACCTTCGGGAACGTGATTTTCTCACTGAACATGATCCAGGAGACTTGGACCCTACGTCAAGAAATAAAGAAGGAGGCCACGAGGTAGGGGGGCGCACCTACCCCCCAGGAGCGCTCTCCACCCTTGTGGGCCCCCTGTTGCTCCACCAACGTTCTTCTTCCTCCTATATATACCTACGTACCCCCAAACAATCAGATACGGAGCCAAAACCCTAATTCCACCGCCGCAATTTTCTGTATCCACAAGATCCCATCTTGGGGCCTGTTCCGGAGCTCCGCCGGAGTGGGTATCCATCACGGAGGGCTTCTGCATCATCACCATAGCCCCTCCGATGAAGTGTGAGTAGTTCACCTCAGACCTACGGGTCCATAGTTATTAGCTAGATGGCTTCTTCTCTCTTTTTGGATCTCAATACAATGTTCTCCCCCTCTCTTGTGGAGAACTATTTGATGTAATCTTCTTTTTGCTGTGTGTTTGTTGAGATCGATGAATTGTGGGTTTATGATCAAGTCTATCTATGAACAATATTTGAATCTTCTCTGAATTCTTTTTTGTATGTTTGGTTATCTTTGCAAGTCTCTTCGAATTATTAGTTTGGTTTGGCGTACTAGATTGATCTTTCTTGCAATGGGAGAAGTTCTTAGTTTTGGGTTCAATCTTGCGGTGTCCTTTCCCAGTGACAGTAGGGGCAGCAAGGCACGTATTGTATTGTTTCCATCGAGGATAACATGATGGGGTTTTCATCACATTGCATGAGTTTATCCCTCTACATCATGTCATCTTGCTTAAGGTGTTACTCTATTTTCATTAACTTAATACTCTAGATGCATGCTGGATAGCGGTCGATGAGTGGAGTAATAGTAGTAGATGCAGGCAGGAGTCGGTCTACTTGTCTCGGACGTGATGCCTATATACATTTTTTGACGGTGATGCCTATATACATGATCATACCTAGATATTCTCATAACTATGCTCAATTCTGTCAATTGCTCAACAGTAATTCGTTCACCCACCGTAAAATACTTATGCTCTTGAGAGAAGCCACTAGTGAAACCTATGGCCCCTGGGTCTATCTTCATCATATTAATCTTCCAATACTTAGTTATTTCCTTTGATTTTACTTTGCTTTTATTTTACTTTGCATCTTTATCATAAAAATACCAAAAATATTATCTTATCATATCTATCAGATCTCACTCATAAGTGGCCGTGTAGGGATTGACAACCCCTTATCACGTTGGTTGCGAGGATTTATTTGTTTTGTGCAGGTATGAGAGACTCGCGCGTAGCCTCCTACTGGATTGATACCTTGGTTCTCAAAAACGGAGGGAAATACTTACGCTACTTTACTATATCATCCCTTCCTCTTCGGGGAAAACCAACGCAATGCTCAAGAGGTAGCAAGAAGGATTTCTGGCTTGCCGGGGAGTCTACGCAAAAGTCAATATACCGAGTACCCATCACAATTCCTATATCCCGCATTACATTATTTGCTATTTGCCTCTCATTTTCCTCTCCCCCACTTCACCCTTGCCGTTTTATTCGCCCTCTCTCTCTATCCTCCCTCTCTTTCTCTATTTGCCTCTTCTCTTGCCCGCTTGCTTTTTGTTTGCTTGTGTGTTGGATTGCTTGCTTGTCAGGATGGCTCAATATAACACTAAATTGTGTGACTTTACCAATACCAACAACAATGATTTTATTAGCACTCCGATTGCTCCTCTTACCGATGCTGAATCTTGTGAAATTAATGCTGCCTTGCTGAATCTTGTCATGAAAGATCTGTTTTCCGGCCTTCCTAGTGAAGATGCTGCTACCCATCTAAATAGCTTCGTTGATTTGTGTGATATGCAAAAGAAGAAAGATGTGGATAACAATATTTTTAAATCGAAGCTATTTCCTTTTTCGCTTAGAGATCGTGCTAAAGCTTGGTTCTCGTCTTTGCCTAAAAATTGTATTGATTCATGGAATAAGTGCAAAGATGCTTTTATCTCTAAGTATTTTCCTCCCGCTAAGATCATCTCCCTTAGAAACGATATTATGAATTTTAAGCAACTTGATCATGAACATGTTGCACAAGCTTGGGAGAGGATGAAATTAATGATACGTAATTGCCCTACTCATGGTTTGAATTTGTGGATGATTATACAAATTTTTTATGCTGGATTGAATTTTGCTTCTAGAAATCTTTTAGATTCAGCCGCACGAGGCACTTTTATGGAAATCACTTTAGGAGAAGCTACTAAACTCCTAGATAATATTATGGTTAATTATTCTCAATGGCATACTGAAAGATCTACTAATAAAAAGGTGCATGTGATAGAAGAAATTAATGTTTTGAGTGGAAAAATGGATGAACTTATGAAATTATTTGCTAGTAAAAGTGTTTCTTCTGATCCTAATGATATGCCCTTGTCTACTTTGATTGAGAATAATAATGAATCTATGTATGTGAATTTTGTTGGTAGGAACAATTTTGGTAACAAGGCGTATAGAGGAAATTTTAATCCTAGGCCTTATCCTAGTAATCCCTCTAATAATTATGGTAATTCCTACAACAATTCTTATGGAAATTATAATAAGATGCCCTCTGATTTTTAATCTAATATTAAAGAATTTATTACTTCGCAAAAGAATTTCAATGCTTTGATTGAAGAAAAATTCCTTAAGATTGATAAGTTGGCTAGGAACGTTGATAGAATTTCTCTTGATGTTGATTCTTTGAAACTTAGATTTATTCCACCTAAGCATGATATCAATGAGTCTCTCAAAGCCATGAGAATTTCCATTGATGAGTGCAAATAAAGAACCGCTAGGATGCGTGCTAAGAAAGATGCCTTTATAAGAGCATGTTCTTCTAGTTCCTATGAAAATAAAGATGAAGATCTAAAAGTTATTGATGGGTCCCCTATTAAATATTTGTTTTGCAATATGAATCTTAATAATGATGGGACTGAATATGATCCACCTTTTTACCTAGAAGGCGTTCGAAGAATTCGGAGTTTTTAGATCTTGATGCTAAAATTGATGAAAGTGGGATCGAAGAAATTAAAACCCTAGATGTTGCTAATACCACTATTTTGGATTTCAAGGAATTTAATTATGAAAACTACTCTTTGATTGATTGTATTTCCTTGTTGCAATCCGTGCTAGATTCTCCTCACGCTTATAGTCAAAACAAAGCGTTCACTAAACATGTCGTTGATGCCTTGATGCAATCTTATGAAGAAAAACTTGAATTGGAAGTTTCTATCCCTAGAAAACTTTATGATGAGTGGGAAACAACTATTGAAATTAAGATTAAATATCATGAGTTCTATGCTTTATGTGATTTGGGTGCTAGTGTTTCCACGATTCCAAAGACTTTGTGCGATTTGTTAGGTTTCCGTGATTTTGATGATTGCTCTCTAAACTTGCATCTTGAGGATTCCACTATTAAGAAACCTATGGGAAGAATTAATGATGTTATTATTGTTGCAAATAGGAATTATGTACCTATAGATTTTATTGTTCTTGACATAGATTGCAATCCTTCATGTCCTATTATTCTTGGTAGACCTTTCCTTAGAACGATTGGTGCAATTATTGATATGAAGGAAGGAAATATTAGATTCCAATTTCCGTTAAGGAAAGGCATGGAACACTTTCCTAGAAAGAAAATTAAATTACCTTGTGAATCTATTATGAGAGCCACTTATGGATTGCCTACCAAAGATGGCGATACCTAGATCTATCCTTGCTTTTTATGCCTAGCTAGGGGCGTTAAACGATAGCGCTTGTTGGGAGGCGACCCAATTTTATTTTTATTCCTTGCTTTTTGCTCCGGTTTAGTAATAAATAATTTACTAGAAGAACTCCCGTGCGTTGCAATGGGTATCATTTCCATAACTTTAAGAGTTTAATATTAATCATGTTAATATTACATTTAATATTCTTATACATATCAAGTGACATTGGCGACCTTTTTTACCATCAAATCCTCACACACACTCTTTCCGTCCCTCTTCTTCACTGTCTCTCCCCCTCCCCCCCTCTCTCTCTAACACACACACATATCCATCTTATTGGGTATGAGACCATAATCCATCTATCTCACACACACACACACGCTAGTGCATAACAATATGGGTTAGGTGTATTATATTTGCCACCACAACTAAGGGAATTAATTTCATGTAAATTGGCCAGTCACAGCTCTGTGACAAATAATGCATCTAAATTCTCAGCGTTATTTTTATGTAATATGCTCTCTCTCTCTCTCTCTCTGATATTATAGGACCAAAAACTTTTACCAATTACCATACTGTAGAACACCACACTCCTCACTGCATCGATGTGTGGTGGGTGGTGTCTCTCCTCTACCGTCGTGGACCTATGCTGGCTTGAGTCCATGTCCGCCGTTGGCCGCTGCTCGCATTCGTCCCACCCATCGCCCAAGCCGGCGTTAGGAGCAAACTCAATAGCCTTGCCCACCGTCATGGCTCCATTCCACGAGATCGAATCAAGCATCATAGAGTTCAGGGAGGAGTAGCATTTCCACCGTCATCTCCTCGCTGATGTATCAGCATAGAGTGCGGGGAGGACACGGAACGCAAATACCTGGGGTTTAGCGCTGGTGGCGGGAACGACCGACACGGCCTCCTTGCACCGCTCCTTGCTGCCCGCCCTGCTTTGGGGATCCTAGCGCCCTGCCCTAGGATTCCGCGCTGGCGGCGGCAGTGGCGGCGTTTCCCTCAAGAAAAAAAGGACGTCTCATGTCCGACTTGTGCAGGAATCCATCACCAAGTAGGATCAGTAGTTCCGTCCCGAATCGGTTATGTTGTAAGTCCTAGCTATAGCTATATATACATATTACCCTGCATAAACAATACACCTAGAGACCAATAGAAAGATCAGCGGGCACGAGGCATGCCCGTGTGTATCAATTGCTTGCGCGTATCCGTGTTGCTTCTAGTAGATCGATACTACATCAATCGTGGTTAGCCAGCTATGTCCAATCTATTCGAGTGTTTTCGTCTGCGTACGTGTTTTTCTGGTATATACTTCAGAATTCAGTCAGTCGGGGGCGGGATGTCTAAGCAAAGAAGGCAGGGCGAGGAGGATGAGACCAACTACTACCACGACCGCAGCGGCAACAAGGAGAAGAGCCTCTATCTGGTTCTAGACGACTGGCACAAGGGCTTCACCATCCGCAAGATCGATGCCGATAGTACCGACCTCAACGCCCCCCTGTCCTCCGGCTAGTGTCACCTAAGCGTGGCTGTGCCATATAGTTCGCAGCCTTGGGCAGCAACATCATCACCACGAGCAACATACACACCGGAACCCTCTTCTACGACACTGACACCGCCGGACTGCCTATCGGCCCTCCCGTTCGAGACGCACTGCTTTGTGGCTCCAATACCTTCCTGACCTCCAGCGTCGGCGACGCGCTGTACGCGTTCACCTTCCACTTCATGGAGCAGCCTGTGTCCTTTGAGGCGATGGTGAAGCCACCGACAATGGAAGACGACGACCTGCTGCCCACCTACTGGTCCTAGAAAAGCATGCCGACGCCCTTCACCAAGGACGAGATGATCTTCTCCTACGCGCTGCACCCGGACGGGCGCACCATATTCGTGTCCTCATGGAGCAGGGCGGTCTGCGGCACGTACTCCGTCGACACCAGGAGCTGCAAGTGGAGGCGCCATGGGGAGTGGATGTTGCCTTTCAGAGGCCGAGGCTACTTCGCCGCCGAGCTAGACGCATGGGTCAGGCTGCACGAGGAAGGCTATGTGTGCCCCTGCCAGGTTGCCTCCCGCAGCGGCGGCACCACGCAGCAGCCGGAGTGGATGATGGCCGACGAGCATAGGATGTGGATCCCGTGGCATCAGTTGGAGTTTCGCCTGCGTCGGATGTGATGGCGCAGGTGGAGTACCGAGGAGTCGCCGGCGTCGTCTAGGGCCTGGGGCACAGAGGAGTCCTCCTAGTCAAGGAGATCGGAGAGAAGAAGATGATGGCGGCGCGAGGACACATGAGGGTAGACATCGAGAGGATCGGCCGTCCAGGCTCGTGAGGAGGGCAGCGGTGGGAGGATCGAGTTAATGGTACCGTGTACAAAAATCCCATCAAAAGAAGTAAAATATACCAGCAATGCTTGATTGATTATGATTTAATTTTTATAGGCATTTTCGGATTTGTAGGGTATGTGCCCACGATACTCGCACGCTGTACCTTTTTTTGACGTGTATGATTCATGATAAGAAATGAAAATCACATCAATGTAAGGAAATATCCCATCAATGATTGATTGATTGTGATTAATTCTTTTATATGGTAACTAATCCGATGGGTTTATGTGGGCGGTGAAGCGAAAAGGTATGTGGGAGGGGAGACGAAAAATAACCGGTCAGAAAAAAATGAATTAATTGTTGCCTTGTATGTTTGGTTTTGATATTTGAAGATTGATTACCATCCGTTAGTTGGGTTACCAAGGAAGAAATCAATCACCATATGTGAATTCATTGTGTTACCAAATAAACGTTGGGTTTGTCCGGCCAGTGGGAGGGGGGCGAATAAAAAACCGACGAAAAAACCGACAAAATTGGGAGGTGGGAGCAGGTACCAAATAAAACCATGGTAGGTGGGATGAAAATAAACCGTACGAGGCTACCAACTGCTTCATTAGGAGTAGAGATTGGTTGGTTCGATTTTTTTGCATGGAGGGAACTACCTGGAAGGTGGGAGGGAGTACGAAAATAAACCGTCTCGACTGAGCGGGAGGTGGGAGCAAGTACCAAAGAAGTACCAAAAAAGACCGGGTGAGGTGGGACGAAAATAAAACCCGGAACGCGACCTACCAACTGAGACATTAGGAGTAGAGATCTAGACTCTGTTTTGGTTGTGTTTTTGTGTTTAATTAGTGTTTGTGCCAAGTAGAACCGTTGGGAAGACTTGGGGAAAGTCTTGATATCTTGTTGTAAAAAACAGAAACTTTAGTGCTCACGAGAACTGCTGCCATTTTTATTTGGAAGGTGATATTTAGTTAATTCTTTTTGCATATTATTAATAGATAAATTCCTCACGTCCAGAAATTTATTTTAGAATTTTTGGGGTTCCAGATCTTGCGCTAATTACAGATTACTACAGACTGTTCTATTTTTGACAGATTCTGTTTTTCATGTGTTGTTTGCTTATTTTGGTGAATCTATGGCTAGTAAAATAGTTTATAAACCATAGAGAAGTTGGAATACAGTAGGTTTAACACCAATATAAATAAATAATGAGTTAATTACAGTACCTTGAAGTGGTCTTTTGCTTTCTTTCGCTAACGGAGCTCACGAGATTTTCTACTTTAAGTTTTGTGTTGTGAAGTTTTCAAGTTTTGGGTAAAGATTTGATGGATTATGGAACAAGGAGTGGCAAGAGCCTAAGCTTGGGGATGCACATGGAACCCCCAAGATAATCTAAGGACACCTAAAAGCCAAAGCTTGGGGATGCCCCGAAAGGCATCCCCTCTTTTCGTCTACTTCTATCGGTAACTTTAGTCGGAGCTATATTTTTATTCACCACATGATATGTGTTTTGCTTGGAGCGTCTTTGTCGGGGAAACTGATCCACCAACACCTATGGGGACCGGGCCCCTTTCAGTTCGGAGGGGGGCGGAGGCCGCGCAAAGAGCGGATCGAGGCAGTACACGCGAGCAGTTTTACCCAGCTTCGGGCCGCACGGATGCGTAAAACCCTACTGCTGCTTGTTTACGTGTCTTGAATTCTTGCTCAGGAGCGATGGACGCTGCCAGACCGAGCGTGAGAGTGTCCCTGATGTTTCGAATGAGCCGAACCTCCTCTACGTTGTGCTTGGGCCTCCTTTTATACTTTCAAGGGGTCACCGACAGGTGGCAACGTAGACTAGAAGGGTAAAAATGGAAAAGGATGCGGTAGGTGCAGCTACCGCTACTGTGGACACAGCGCACCCTACCTAATTCTGACGGCAGGGGACAAGGTCATTGAATGCCCATCTGAGTTGCCTAAACAGTGCAAAAAGTGACCGTTAGGAGCGCCACCGTTTGCCACGATGGCCTTCTCTTCATCTCCGCTTGCCACCGCGTACCCCTGGCTGCACAGGCTCCCGCCACGCGCCCCTGAGGAAGCCTCATGGCGACACGCGGGTGGGTGCGCTGGAGCGTGGGTACAGAGTGGCAGCGGGCCCCCGGCGAGTACCTTGTCGGGGTCGTCGTCTTGTCGAGTCCAGAAGCTTGTCGCTCACCGGACCTTGCCGGGACGTGCGGTGCATCGCGGCAAGTTTCTTGAAGTGCCGTGGTTGGCCTTCCCGGCAAGCTCCTCTTGCCGGGGCCTTGTCTCTTCATCTTGAATGCTTTGTTCTTGAATGGCTCCAAAGGAACCCACGGAGGACTCTGGCGGTCGTCCGGCAAGCCTTGCCGCGCGGCGCTGCAACTGCCCGTGCACAAGTTCGGGATACTAGGGTACCCCTACTCTAGTACACCGACAGGAGCCCCCGGGCCTGGGCCACACACGGTGCCGAGCGCTGTTGGGCCAGGCCCGAAACAGGGCACGGGCACGCGCGGAGCCTGGGTTATGCCGAATCTAACTCCGTATCCACCGCGCCCCCCGTAACGGCACGCGTCAATCGCGGAGTCGTGGGAGAGATCGTGGGTGGTTGTTTATTTGGAAGGCCGAAATGTCCGCCCCGTCCCTCTTTATAAGTAGGGGAAACAGGGGCATTTCCCCCACCTTCGCCCTTCGCTGCTGCAATCTCAGAAATCTCCGCCGCCCTCCTCCGCTTGCAGAGTTGAAAGAGGGCAGCGCTCCGCCCCCGTCGCTGCCGCCACCACCAGCGCCGTCGATCTCCCCCACCGCCTCCGCCATGCCTCCGAAGCCCGGGAAGGGGAAGGCCACGAAGGCCGCGGCCGCGAAAGCTGTGAAGTCGACCGAAGCGCAGCGGCTTGAGGCGCTGCGGAAGGAGCGGGCCACTTTCCCCCCCGAGCTCTCCGCGAAGGAGCTGAGGGAGTGGTACTATCTCTTCTGGTCGACGGAGACGCGGGCGCATCCGCGCATGAAGGTACTCTCCGCCGTCGCCTCGCAAGCAGCTCCAGTTGGCGGATATCCTTTCTTCGCCGTGTTCTTCTACTGCGGGCTCTGCCCGCTATTCTCTGATTTCTTTTGCGACGTCATGAACACCAATGGACTCCACCTCCTTGACTTCACCCCAACGCCGTTCTGACCATGGCAGTTTTCGCCCATCTATGCGAGAACTTTGTCGGAGTCCACCCCAACGTAGCTCTCTTCCGCCATTTCTTTATGCCTCGTGTCGAGAGAGGGGAACCTCTTGCCGGCGGGATCGCCTGGATCTCGCGGGCCGGCAAGAAGGAGACCTATCTGGAGGGGGAGCTCCGCAGCAAGTGGGACGAGTGGAGAGCAGATTGGTGCTGGGTTGTAGAAGAGAGCCCGCAGCCGTTCACCGCCCTGCGCCAAGCCCCAGCAGTGCGTGGCAATGACTGGAGCGCTCTGTCCGTGGACGACGACAAGCTGAAGATCGCCACCACTCGGATCTTGCGTCTCAGGCTTGCCGGGCTGACTGTAGGAGCTGTCGGCGCAGATTTCCTTCGTCGGCGCATCGCCCCTCTGCAGGCGAGGGGGAGACCCGCCTGGGAATTTGGAGGCCCGGCAGATATCATGAGGTTGCGCCCAGGCCTCAACTTCAATTTCACCGTCATAGAGTTGGATGGGATACTCAAGGAGATATTCAAGCACGACCCACAGCATCCCGAGTGGTTCAGGTTGCCGGCAGGCGTCGTTCCTCTGTGCAACAACTCCTCGCGCGACCGCATCTGCGCCATGATGCCATTGTGTGATTCGCACGGGATCGCTCCAACTTGGCAAGAGCCTGCCGGAGACATTGTGCAGCAGTTCTTCGACAGCCTAGTGGAAGTAGTGGTCAATGCTGACGACAAGAAGCTCCTCACCCGCGACACCACCGATCAAGAGATGGAACGCATCGCCACCAGGGCGGAAGAGGCGGCAGTAGCCGCAGCCGCGGGTGAATTTGGGTTCACGGTGGAGGAAGCGGACGCGGCATCAGCGATGAGTCTTGCTGAGCGGGAGTGGCCCTAAGACGAAGAAGAGCTTGCCGCGCCCGACGCCGAGTTGAGTGAGCCCGCCGAGGGTGCGAGCGGCCCGCCATCTCTGGGGAGCTTGCCGGGAACAGGGCCCGGAACGCAGCCCCCAGTGTAGCCAAGAAGGCGCCTCCACAGGATCAGGGACGCAGCAGGGCGGCAAGCTGGTCAACAGCCGCAGCGCCGCGCGACGCGCTCCGCCGCGGCAAGTATGGTTGCCGCGGGTGCGCCTCCCGCCGCAGTGGCAACTGGGGCGGGGTCATCTCGGACTGGCGCCGCAGTCCCCGCCAAGCGGCCAAGGGATCCCACCCCTCCACCTCGTCGCGCCGGAGGTGGGCCGAACTTCGACCTCTCCGCGCTCAGCTCCGACGAGGAAGAGGAAGAAGAGTAAGATTCCCTTGTTGTTCTTGTAGTTCTTCAACTTGCCATTCCTGTCTTGCATCTGATCTGACCCACTCTAGACTCTCCCTTTTCAGGACTCTGGCCCAGAGGGCGGCGAAGAGGGCCAAGGCTCAGGTGGTGGTCATCGAGGACGAGCCCACTGCGACGACAGGAGGCACGCCCGAGACCACCTTGCCGGATCCGGCCATCACTTCGCAGAGCAGCCCCCAGTGCAGCCCCCAGCGTAAGCATATGGTTTACTTTCTGCTTCTGGGTGCGCGTGGTTGCTCTTTTCCTTTGTTGACATCTGACCACTGGTTTGTTTGTGCAGGAGCAGAACAGCTTCATCAGGAGGGCGTGGTGATCACCTCCGACTCATCGTCTGCTTCGACTACGCCACCAAGGGTGGACTCCCCGGCAAGGGAGCGTTCTCCGGTAAGGGAGGAGCCTCCGGCAAGGGAGGAGTCTCCGGCAAGGGACAGCGCTAACGATCCGTCGGTGGTGGAGCTTATGACAGTGGATCCCAGCACAGGTAATCCTTCCTGCCCGAAACTTTCTTTGTATTCTTCTGCTGATTTTTCTTCTTGAGTGCTTGTTTGACTTCTCATTCTTCTTCGGTCGTCAGGTCCACCCTCCGCGGATCCGATGGAGACCGAGGCGGGCGGCGGAGAGGACACGCGCGGCAACACTGATGATGCCGCGGCCGCCGAAGATGGAGCTGGTGCCGATGTGCCTGCCGGTGAAGAGGCCGCCAAGGCTGCCGCCGAGGAAGCTGGCGGGGGATCTGGCGATCGCACTGACGTCCCTAAGGCCGCAGGAGCGTCAGGCGCTGCACCGACCGCCGATCCCTCCGCTGCTGCCGCAGCGTCAGGCTCTGAGGAGCCCCAGCCCGGCGCCTATCTGAAGGCTGGCGAGGGCATCTTCATCAAGCTCCCTTGGGCGTCAAGCTCCAAGGCGCCGGTGGAAGGAGAAGTTTTGGATGGGGAGGTGCTTGCCTCCGCTGGGTTGTCGATCGTTGACGCGCCGGGAAGCAGCAGTGACGAGCCCAAGGAGGAGCGGCTGCTGCGGAGGCTGCTGGCGCTCTATCGCGCCCGTCAAGTCAAGTTGGAGTCCCGGGAAGCGCTCGTCGCGAAAGCGAGCGTGGATATAGAGAAGCGCGCGGAGGAGCTCCGGGGTTTTCGCCAGGAAGCTCTCCGGGCCTTGACGGAGGAGCGGGAGCAGCTTGCTAAAGAGCGGAAGGCCTTCCTCCTCGAGAAGGCCGAAGCTGAAGAGCAGCAGCGGCTCACCGGCGAGAAGCTGTACGCGCGAGAAGGCGAGCTGGCTCAGCGGAAAGTGAACCTCGACAGGCACGAGGAGGAGCTTGCCGCGCGTGAACGGGCACTTGGCGGGTCGCTCCAAGAGGCAAAGGATGCGGCTGCGGCTGCCGAGACCGCCAAGAAGGAATTGGAAGTAAAGGTGGCGCAGCTGGAGGCTGATCTGAAGGTGGGTGGCGAAGAGCTTGCAGCGCTCAAGCTGGAGCGCGAGAAGGACGCCCTTGCCCACGGTGAGCTGCAGGGCCAACTCTCCGAGAAGGGCAAAGAGCTGCGCGCCGCCAAGAATTCCAATGCTGATCTGGAGCTGAAGCTGGCCACCCTGACGGAGACGTTGGACGACGCCAAGAAACGGGAGGCGGACTTGAAGAAGGACATCAAGGCCAACGAGGCGCTGCTAGCGAGGGCCGCCGAAACCCAGAATCTTCTCAGAGATACTGTGGCGCTCTGGACGGAGGGCCTCGTGAACATTGCTGCAGTCATCGAAGAGGAGCTGGTGCAATTGGGGGTGGAAGGCTTCGGGTACTCCTCCGACGAGAACCTCCAACCCAGCGCCAAGCTCACTCTGTTCTTCAAAGGCGTGGCGGCGGCGCTCCAGCAACTCCGGGAACGGATCCCAAAGCAGTTGGCCGACGAGTCACGCTCGATTTGTGCTGGAGTTCTGGAGAAGGTGCTGGTGAAGGTGGTCTTCCGCAATCCGGGCCTCAACCTCACCAACGTCCTCAAGAGGCTGCCGGCGGACGCTGATCTTGACGCACTTAAGGCCCTCGTCGCACCCATTGTGGACAGGGTGAACGAGGTCAAAAGGGTTGACGGCGGTCGCGTAGATTAGGCCGTCCGTTTTCTTCTTTTCTTGTCGCTGCCAGTCATGTCATGGGAACACTTTATTAGAGGCGCGACAAGTTATTTTTGTAATATAACTCTATCTTAGGCAAAAAATTGCTATGTTACTTCCTTTACTCGACTCTTGGCTTTGTATGGTTCTGCCCTACGCTTTCTAGGGAAACTTGCCGGTGCAGGCACCCTTGCCGCGAGCGCCGAGTGTGGAACTTCAGCAGCCTGCTGGCGGGGTCGCTACCGACAAGCAACCTTGTCGCAACTAGTTGCAGCTCACTTAAGTTGTTGAGCGGACTCGAAACAAAGTAAGGGCGCAGCTAGCTACGAGTTGGTTCCTCCGCGCACAGGTTTTCCATACAAAGCACGGTCGTTCAAGGAAAATAACTCAAAAACTTAAAAAACTGATTGCTCAAACTTTAGCAACTTAGCTTTTCTGTCGTCTGCTTCTCGGCAAGGAGAAACTTTCTTGAACGGCCTGGTCCACACCATTATCTTCTCCTTCCCCCCCGGTATACCTTGTGGGCGAGGGAACCTTCCTTCTTTTGAGAAAGAAACAGAGAAATAAAGTAATGATATGGAGCCTTGGGCTCGTTATTGCTTACCGGGGTTTGGTGCTGTACAAAGTGTCAGATAACATATGCGAAAAAGGATTATAGCATAAAAAAAACTGACAAGATGTGCGGGGCACATGAATTTTACTGGTGCACGGGGTCTGCGCCCGGCTTTGTACAAAGGATTACATGCAACAGCGGCAAGACTTGTACAAAAGGTGGTTGCCGGAAAAGCTTCCGGCAACCGCGCCCTACGGGTAAAACTTACGAAGATGTTCAATGTTCCAGGAGTTGCTCACCGGAATGCCATCTTCGGTCTCAAGGCGGACAGCGCCGAGCCTAGTGACTCGTTTCACCCGATAAGGGCCTTCCCACTTCGGCGTCAACTTGTTGGAATTCTTGGCGGACTGAACACGCCGAAGAACAAGGTCGCCTTCCTCGAAGCTCCTGGCTTTAACTTTGCGGCTATGGTAGCGACGCAAAGCTTGCTGGTAGCGAGCGACTCGCACAGCAGGCTGAAGACGGTCTTCCTCAAGGAGCAGCGCGTCATCTTGGCGCAACTGCTCTTGCTCGAGCTCATCATAAGAGAGCACTCGAGGTGACCCGTAAATGAGTTCCGTGGGGAGAACTGCCTCTGCTCCGTAGACTAGAGCGAAGGGTGTCTGGCCAGTGGCTCGATTTGGCGTCGTCCTGATCGACCAAAGAACCACCGGCAGCTCCTCGATCCAGTTTCTTCCGCACTTGTGCAGCCTGTCGAAAGTTCTGGTCTTGAGGCCTCGCAGCACTTCAGCATTTGCCCTCTCTGCTTGACCGTTGCTTCTCGGATGAGCAACAGAAGCGAAGCAGACCTTGGCGCCAAGATCTTGGACGTACTGCATGAAGGTGCGGCTCGTAAATTGCGTGCCGTTGTCGGTGATGATCCTGTTAGGGATCCCGAAACGGCAAACAATCGACCTGAAGAACTTGGCTGCTGACTGTGCTGTCACCTTCCTCACTAGTTCCACTTCCGACCACTTTGTGAACTTGTCGATGGCGACGTACAAGAACTCAAAGCCCCCGACAGCTCGGGGAAAGGGGTCGAGGATGTCGAGCCCCCAGACCGAAAATGGCCAGGATAAAGGGATCGTCTGGAGAGCTTGAGCTGGCTGGTGTATCTGTTTGGAATGGAACTGGCACGCTTCACACTTGGTTACTTGTGCAGTTGCATCCTGGAGGGCTGTCGGCCAGAAGAAACCTTGTCGGAATGCTTTGCCGGCAAGTGCTCTTGCGCCAATGTGGTGACCACATATGCCTCCATGTATCTCTGCCAACAGCTGTTGTCCATCTTCCCGGCGAATGCACTTCAATTTCACACCATTGAGTCTTATTCTGTACAGTGTGTTGTCGACAAACTTGTACATACTTGACTGCCGGGCTACTCTTTCCGCTTCTTCTTGCTCTTCGGGAAGCTCTCCTGTCTGAAGGAAACGGACGATCTGCTGCGCCCATGCTGGAGCTTGCGGCTCGACAATAAGGGCTAAAGGCATATCTGTTGCTGTGGGAACATCCGCTTCTACGGCAAGAACCTGCGGTTCGGCTGGAGCGTGATATTCCCCGGCAAGCTTGCCAGAGCAAAACTTGTCGGGAGCGTCTTCTTCAACGGAACAAACCAAGAGGTTCGCCGGAGCAGACTGCTCCTCAGCACTCTTGGCGTCGATCTTGGGGACCTTCTTGGCGGCGGCTTCGGGAAGCTCTGCCGGAAAGTAGTCATCAGAAACCTACTTCCTCTTCTTTCTCTGTCCAGTCGACGGTGTTACGGATGGTTGAGTCAGCTTGAGCACAAAAATCCCTGGTTCCACAGGTAACTTTAGTGCTGCGCACTTTGACAGGCCGTCAGCAATATCGTTCTGAGCTCGTGGAACGTGTTCCATTTGCAGGCCGTCAAAGTGTGCTTCTAGCTTCCTTACTTCATCAACATATGCTTCCATCAATGGACTCTGATAGCTTTTGTTTACTTGGCGGACGACCAACTGCGAGTCACCCCTGGCAATGAGCTTGTTGATCCCAAGGTCTACCGCGATTCTGAGTCCGGCAAGCAAACCTTCATACTCTGCGGTATTGTTCGTTGCTTGCTCCTTGGGAAAATGCATCTGAGCTACGTACTTGAGGTGCTCTCCGGTGGGTGCGATAAGCAGCACACCTGCGCCGGCGCCTTGCAGCGAGAAGGCACCATCAAAGTACATCAGCCACTCTTTGCTTGCCTCTTTGACGGGGATGCTTGTTTCTGGAGTTTCTTCGTCTGGTGTCGGCGTCCATTCCGCTATGAATTCTGCCAATGCTCTGCTCTGTATAGTGGAAGTACTCTCAAACTTGAGGCCAAAGCTTGACAGTTCCAGTGCCCACTCGACAATCCTGCCGGTTGCTTCTGGATTTTGTAGTATCCTCTTCAACGGAAAGCGAGTGACAACTGTTATCTCATGTGCTTGGAAGTAATGGCGCAGCTTTCTCGAGGCCATGAGAAGGACGAAAAGCAATTTCTGTACGCCAGAATACCTTGATCTAGCCCCCTGTAGAAGGGAACTGACAAAGTAAACTGGGCGCTGCACCATTTTCCTCTGCACCTCCTTGCATGCCTGCACAGACTCAACTTTGTCGGGGCCAGAGCTTGTCGGAGAAGCCCCCTGCTTGTCGCTGGATTCACTTGCCGCGGTTGCTGGCTCATCGTCCGCCTCCCTCTCCGCTACTAACGCAGCACTAACCACTTGATTGGTTGCTGCCAGATATAGCAACAACTTCTGTTGTGGCTTAGGTGCGACAAGTATTGGAGTGGAGGACAGGTACCTCTTCAAGTCCTGTAGCGCGGCCTCCGCTTCTGGAGTCCATTTCATCGAACCTGCCTTTTTGAATATTTTGAAAAACGGCAAGGCGCGCTCTGCGGACTTAGAGATAAATCTGTTGAGAGCAGCCACACAACCGACAAGCTTTCGTACATCCTTGAAGCGCTTTGGTGCTTCAATCTGCTCGATGGCTTTGATCTTGTCGGGATTGGCTTCAATCCCCCGTTGTGACACAAAGAACCCGAGAAGCTTGCCGGAAGGGACTCCGAACACGCACTTCTCGGGATTGACCTTGAGGTTGATCCTGCGCAGATTTGCAAAAGTTTCATCTAGATCTTGAATCAGAGTAGCCTTGTTTTTGCTCTTGACCACTATATCATCCATGTAGGCTTCCACATTTCTATGCATTTGCGGCTCAAAAGCACGGTGGACTACCCTTGCGAATGTTGATCCAGCATTCTTCAAACCGAAAGGCATTCGTACGAAGCAGTACGTGCCACATGGGGTGATAAATGCGGTTTTCTCTTCATCCTCTTCTACCATGAAGATCTGATGGTATCCTGAGTATGCATCAAGAAATGAAAGCAAATCACATCCGGCTGTGGAGTCAACAATCGGGTCAATACGCGGCAAGGGAAATGGGTCTTTGGGACAAGCTTTATTAACATCAGTGAAGTCAATACAAAGTCTCCATTTCCCGTTAGCCTTGCGCACAACAACAGGATTGGCCAACCACGTGGGATGGAGCACTCCTCTGACAAGGCTTGCTGCTTCCAACTTCTTGATTTCTTCTGCGATGAATTCTTGGCGCTCCACTGCCTGCTTCCTGACTCTCTGCTTGACGGGCCGCGCATGAGGACAGACGGCAAGGTGGTGCTCGATTACTTTCCTGGGAACACCGGGGATATCAGACGGTTGCCATGCAAACACGTCGACATTCGCCCGCAGGAAAGCAACGAGCGCGCTTTCCTATTTGGGGTCAAGAGTGGCGCTGATGGTGAAGGTACCACCAGTGCCATCCTCCTTGGCGGACACCTTCTTAGTCTCAGGTGGAGCTGCCATTGCCTTCTTACACTTGCCGGTGGAGCTCGATGGTGCGTCCTCGACGGTAGCGCAGCACTCCGAAGAGGTGCGCTTGCCGAAGTAGGCATCAGAGCTCTTGCCGGACTTGGTCTTCTTCTTCCCTCCGGGAGGTTCAGCGGCAAGTGTCTTGCGCTCTGCTGCGGCTGCCGCTTCCCGGTAGATCTTGTCGACACAGATAAGAGCATCCTTCTTGTCGCCAGGGACAGAGATGACACTTATTGGGCCTGGCATTTTCAGTATGTTGTACGCATAGTGAGATGCTGCCATGAACTTGGCGAGTGCCGGACGGCCAAGGATTCCATTGTAAGGTAATGGAAAGTCAGCAACGTCAAACATGACCCTCTTAGTCCTGAAGTTCAGCTCGCTGCCAAATGTGACCGGCAGCGTGATCTTTCCCTTCGGCTTGCTTCTTCCCGGGCTGATTCCTTGGAATGTGCCGGTCTCCTCGAGCTCGCTGTCAGGGATCTAAAGTTTCTGGAGGACCGCGGAGGATATCAGGTTCAAGCCAGCCCCGCCGTCAACTAGCATCTTCGTGACCTTGAGATTGTGGATAGTTGGAGAAACCAACATCGGCAAACACCCGACCGCAGTTACGCGATCAGGGTGGTCCTCAATGTCGAAGATGATAGGTGCGCTGGACCATTTCAGGGGCTTGCGTGACTCTATGGATGGCTCTGCTGCATTCACTTCCCGCATCCACTGCTTGAGTTGGCGGTGCGAAGTATGTAGAGAGGCACCACCGTCAACGCACAGGACCTCTGTGGCTTTCTGAAATTCCTGCTCGTCGGCCTCGTCATCATCCATGTCTTCGTCGTCGTCATCATCTTCATCCTTGTCGCGGTCGTGGGGAGGTCTGTCTCCTTGCCGCTGCTTGGCCTTGCCGCGGCGTCCTCCTCGGCCGGGACGTTTCTTGCCGGATCCACCAGTTCCTTCCTGGGCCTTCTCCTTGTCGCGCCGCTCGTACTCAGCTTTCTGTTGCTCAACAAGCTGTTCGACTTTCTTGCAGTTCTGGAGATCGTGACCCTTGGTGCGGTGAATCTTACAATACTGCTTGCCGGAGCTGTCCTGCTTGTCGGCGGCCGCCACAGGCTGGGCCTCCTTGTCGCAGCCACCAGCTTTAGCTTCCTTGGCGCCACCTCCGTTGCCGGTCTGCTCGACAGCTAGCACTTCCTTGCCCTTTTTCCTTCTGTTGTTCCGCCGCCGGCCTTTCTTTGTCGGGGCGGCATCCTCACTGTCGGATCCTCCTGCTCCTGTACTCTCTCCGGGGAGCCTCCTCCCCTCTTCAGCGCGTGCACACTTGTCGGCCAGGGCGTAAAGCTCGCTGACGTCTCTGATCTTACACATCGCCATCTCCTCCCTCATCCTTCGGTTTCGCACGTTCTGATGGAACGCGCTGATGATCACGGCGGGGTGGACGTCTGGGATGTTGTGCTGTACACGGCTGAATCTCTGAATGTACTTGCGCAGTGGCTCTCCTTCCTTCTGGGCGAGCAGATGAAGATCGCTCTCTTGGCCATGCGGCTTGTGGCCGCCTGTAAAGGCGCCGACAAACTGATGGCATAAATCTGCCCAAGAAGAGATGGAATTGTCCGGCAAATGCATGAGCCAGGACCTGACGTTGGGCTTGAGTACCAGCGGGAAGTAGTTGGCAAGGATCCTGTCGTCCCGTCCCCCGGCAGCCTGCATCGCGATGGTGTAGATGCTGAGAAACTCCGACGGATGCGTCTTGCCGTCGTACTTCTCTGGTACGTCTGGTTTGAAATTCTTTGTGCTGGGCCACTGGACTTGCCGCAGCTCACGGGTGAACGCAGGACAACCTACTGCGTACGACAGATCGCCTGGTTCCCCTGGCGCATGCATGTCAATAGAGGGCCCAGCGCGCTTGTCGGATTGACGTCGCGCTTCTCTTCGGCGCTCGATGCGGGTTCGAGCGTCTTCTTGTTGTCGTTCATGGAGAACTTGGCGCTGGTCGCGACAAGCTCGTGGGCCCGACGACGCGGTGGAGCCGCTGTCGGGGTGGACCCGACGAGTCGGCGATTTTGGCCTTCATAGTGGAGAGTGCATGGAAGTCGCACCTCCCCCGGTCTTGTTGCCATCGGCTCGTGTCCGGCTGTCCTGCCGCGGCAGCGAGGTGCTTGGTTGCCGCGAGTGTCGCCGTTGGCGAAGCCGATGAGGCTCTGGATAGTGGCCCTCCATTCGTTGGTCTTGTCCGCCGTCGGAGGATAGTCTAGGAGCAGTTGAGCTCGCGCCAAGGCTTCTGCTGGAGTGGTGGGCGGCGGAGGTGAACGGTGCGAGGAGTGGGGCGTGCTCGGACTCCTAACCACGTTAGAAGGAGCAGTGCCCCGTCCAGGCGACCGTACTTCACTCGAGCCAGCATGTTGACGTGCATGTTGGTCTTGAGCGCCACGAGAACCACCAGCTTGATCTTGGCCCAGCGGACGTATGGCGTTGCGAACGCCATGACGCTGCTGGTCCCGCGCCTCCTGAGAGGGGCGCGGTGCGCGCATGGACGCCGAGGTCTGTGCCGCCTTGTCCTTGGACTTGGCCGCACTGAGGGCTCCCTCGTCGACGCCCATTCTTCCGCCGGCGTCCACTCCACCACCCGTTTGCTTCGGAGGCGGTGAAAGCGACGCAGACGAAACAGCTGCCTCCGAATCCTTCTTCTTCGGTGGCATGTCGATGAAGACGATGAAGATTTAGCTCGCGTGCATGCCGGATCGGGTTCGCACAATCTCGATGCCCCCTACCTGGCGCGCCAAAGATGTCGGGGAAACTGATCCACCAACACCTATGGGGACCGGGCCCCTTTCGGTTCGGAGGGGGGCGGAGGCCGTGCAAAGAGCGGATCGAGGCAGTACACGCGAGCAGTTTTACCCAGCTTCGGGCCGCACGGATGCATAAAACCCTACTGCTGCTTGTTTACGTGTATTGAATTCTTGCTCAGGAGCGATGGACGCTGCCAGACCGAGCGTGAGAGTGTCCCTGATGTTTCGAATGAGCCGAACCTCCTCTACGTTGTGCTTGGGCCTCCTTTTATACTTTCAAGGGGTCACCGACAGGTGGCAACGTAGACTAGAAGGGTAAAAATGGAAAAGGATGCGGTAGGTGCAACTACCGGTACTGTGGACACAGTGCACCCTACCTAATTCTGACGGCAGGGGACAAGGTCATTGAATGCCCGTCTGAGTTGCCTAAACAGTGCAAAAAGTGACCGTTAGGAGCGCCACCGTTTGCCACGATGGCCTTCTCTTCATCTCCGCTTGCCACCGCGTACCCCTGGCTGCACAGGCTCCCGCCACGCGCCCCTGAGGAAGCCTCATGGCGACACGCGGGTGGGTGCGCTGGAGCATGGGTACAGAGTGGCAGCGGGCCCCCGGCGAGTACCTTGTCGGGGTCGTCGTCTTGTCGAGTCCAGAAGCTTGTCGCTCACCGGACCTTGCCGGGACGTGCGGTGCATCGCGGCAAGTTTCTTGAAGTGCCGTGGTTGGCCTTCCCGGCAAGCTCCTCTTGCCGGGGCCTTGTCTCTTCATCTTGAATGCTTTGTTCTTGAATGGCTCCAAAGGAACCCACGGAGGACTCTGGCGGTCGTCCGGCAAGCCTTGCCGCGCGGCGCTGCAACTGCCCATGCACAAGTTCGGGATACTAGGGTACCCCGCCAAAGATGTCGGGGAAACTGATCCACCAACACCTATGGGGACCGGGCCCCTTTCGGTTCGGAGGGGGGCGGAGGCCCGCAAAGAGCGGATCGAGGCAGTACAAGCGAGCAGTTTTACCCAGCTTCAGGCTGCACGGATGCGTAAAACCCTACTGCTGCTTGTTTACGTGTATTGAATTCTTGCTCAGGAGCGATGGACGCTGCCAGACCGAGCGTGAGAGTGTCCCTGATGTTTCGAATGAGCCGAACCTCCTCTACGTTGTGCTTGGGCCTCCTTTTATACTTTCAAGGGGTCACCGACAGGTGGCAACGTAGACTAGAAGGGTAAAAATGGAAAAGGATGCGGTAGGTGCAGCTACCGCTACTATGGACACAGTGCACCCTACCTAATTCTGACGGCAGGGGACAACGTCATTGAATGCCCGTCTGAGTTGCCTAAACAGTGCAAAAAGTGACCGTTAGGAGCGCCACCGTTTGCCACGATGGCCTTCTCTTCATCTCCGCTTGCCACCGTGTACCCCTGGCTGCACAGGCTCCCGCCACGCGCCCCTGAGGAAGCCTCATGGAGACACGCGGGTGGGTGCGCTGGAGCGTGGGTACAGAGTGGCAGCGGGCCCCCGGCGAGTACCTTGTCGGGGTCGTCGTCTTGTCGAGTCCAGAAGCTTGTCGCTCACCGGACCTTGCCGGGACGTGCGGTGCATCGCGGAAAGTTTCTTGAAGTGCCGTGGTTGGCCTTCCCGGCAAGCTCCTCTTGCCGGGGCCTTGTCTCTTCATCTTGAATGCTTTGTTCTTGAATGGCTCCAAAGGAACCCACGGAGGACTCTGGCGGTTGTCCGGCAAGCCTTGCCGCGCGGCGCTGCAACTGCCCGTGCACAAGTTCGGGATTCTAGGGTACCCCTACTCTAGTACACCGACAGTCTTGTATGATTTGAGTCTTTGCTTTTTAGTTTACCACAATCATCCTTGCTGTACACACCCTTTTAGAGAGCCATACATGATTTGAAATTTGTTAGAATACTCTATGTGCTTCGCTTATATCATTTGAGTTATATAGTTTTGCTCTAGTACTTCACTTATATATTTTAGAGCACGGTGGTGGATTTGTTTTATAGAAACTATTGATCTCTCATGATTCACTTAGATTATTTTGAGAGTCTTAAATATCATGGTAATTTGCTTAAATAATCCTAATATGCTAGGTGTTCAAGATTAATAAATTTTTTCTTATGAGTGTTTTGAATACTAAGAGAAGTTTGATGCTTGATGATTGTTTTGAGATATGGAGGTAATAATATCAAAGTCATGCTAGTTGAGTAGTTGTGAATTTGAGAAATGCTTGTGTTGAAGTTTGCAAGTCCCGTAGCATGCACATATGGTAAACATTATGTAACAAATTTGAAACATGAGGTGTTATTTGATTGTCTTCCTTATGAGTCGCGGTCGGGGACGAGTGATGGTCTTTTCCTACCAATCTATCCCCTTAGGAGCATGCGCGTAGTGCTTGGTTTTTGATGACTTGTAGATTTTTTCAATAAGTATGTTAGTTCTTTATGACTAATGCTGAGTCCATGGATTATACACACTCTCACCCTTCCATCATTGCTAGCCTTTTCGGTACCGTGCATTGCCCTTTCTCACATTGAGAGTTGGTGCAAACTTCGCCGGTGCATCCAAACCCCGTGATATGATACGCTCTTTCACACATAAACCTCCTTATATCTTCCTCAAAACAGCCACCATACCTACCTATTATGGCATTTCCATAGCCATTCCGTGATATATTGCCATGCAACTTTCCACCATTCCATTTATCATGACACATTCATCATTGTCATATTGCTTAGCATGATCATGTAGTTGACATAGTATTTGTGGCAAAGCCACCGTTCATAATTCTTTCATACATGTCACTCTTGGTTCATTGCATATCCCGGCACACCGCCGGAGGCATTCATATAGAGTCATATCTAGTTCTAAGTATCGAGTTGTAATTCTTGAGTTGTAAGTAAATAGAAGTGTGATGACCATCATTCATAGAGCATTGTCCAAATAAAAAAAAGTCCAAATAAAAAAAGAAAGGCCAAATAAAAATAAAAAAATAAAGAAGGGACAATGCTACTATCCTTTTTCCACACTTGTGCTTCAAAGTAGCACCATAATCTTCATGATAGAGAGTCTTTTGTTTTGTCACTTTCATATACTAGTGGGAATTTTCATTATAGAACTTGGCTTGTATATTCCAACAATGGGCCTCCTCAAGTGCCCTAGGTCTTCGTGAGCAAGCAAGTTGGATGCACACCCACTTAGTTTCTTTTGTTGAGCTTTCATACATTTATAGCTCTAGTGCATCCGTTGCATGGCAATCCCTACTCCTTGCATTAACATCAATCGATGGGCATCTCCATAGCCCATTGATTAGCCTCATTGATGTGAGACTTTCTCCCTTTTTGTCTTCTCCACATAACCCCCATCATCATATTCTATTCCACCCATAGTGCTATAACCATGGCTCGCGCTCATATATTGCGTGAAAGTTTATAGGTTTGAGATTACTAAAGTATGAAACGATTGCTTGGCTTGTCATCGGGGTTGTGCATGATGAGAGCATTCTTGTGTGACGAAAATGGAGCATGACTAAACTATATGATTTTGTAGGGATGAACTTTCTTTGGCCATGTTATTTTGAGAGGACATAATTGCTTAGTTAGTATACTTGAAGTATTATAATTTTTATGTCAATATGAACTTTTATCTTGAATCTTTCGGATCTGAATATTCATACCACAATTAAGAAGAATTACATTAAAATTATGCCAAGTAGCACTCCGCATCAAAAATTCTGTTTTTATCATTTACCTACTCGAGGACGAGCAAGAATTAAGCTTGGGGATGCTTGATACGTCTCCAACGTGTCTATAATTTTTGATTGCTCCATGCTATATTATCTACTATTTTGGACATTATTGGGATTTATTATCCACTTTTATATTATTTTTGGGACTAACCTATTAACCGGAGGCCCGGCCTAGAATTGCTGTTTTTTTTGCCTATTTTAGGGTTTCGAAGAAAAGGAATAGCAAACGGAGTCCAAACGTAATGAAACCTTTGGGAACGTGATTTTTTCACCGAACATGATCCATGAGACTTGGACCCTACGTCAGGAAACTAAGGAGGACGCCACGAGGTAGGGGGGCGCGCCTACCCCCCAGGCACGCCCTCCACCCTCGTGGGCCCCCTGTTGCTCCACTGACATACTCCTTCCTCCTATATATACCTGTGTACCCCCAAACGATCAGATACGGAGGCAAAACCCTAATTCCACCGCCGCAATTTTCTGTATCCACAAGATCCCATCTTGGGGCCTGTTCCGGAGCTCCGCCGGAGTGGGTATCCATCACGGAGGGCTTCTGCATCATCACCATAGCCCCTCCGAGGAAGTGTGAGTAGTTCACCTTAGACCTACGGGTCCATAGTTATTAGCTAGATGGCTTCTTCTCTCTTTTTGGATCTCAATACAATGTTCTCCCCCTCTCTTGTGGAGAACTATTCGATGTAATCTTCTTTTTGCGGTGTGTTTGTTGAGACCGATGAATTGTGGGTTTATGATCAAGTCTATCTATGAACAATATTTGAATCTTCTCTGAATTCTTTTATGTATGATTGGTTATCTTTGCAAGTCTCTTCGAATTATCAGTTTGGTTTGGCCTACTAGATTGATCTTTCTTGCAATGGGAGAAGTGCTTAGCTTTGGGTTCAATCTTGTGGTGTCCTTTCCCAGTGATAGTAGGGGCAGCAAGGCACGTATTGTATTGTTGCCATCGAGGATAACAAAATGGGGTTTTCATCATATTGCATGAGTTTATCCCTCTACATCATGTCATCTTGCTTAAGGCGTTACTCTGTTTTCATTAACTTAATACTCTAGATGCATGCTGGATAGCGGTTGATGAGTGGATTAATAGTAGTAGATGCAGGCAGGAGTCGGTCTACTTGTCTCGGACGTGATGCCTATATACATGATCATACCTAGATATTCTCATAACTATGCTCAATTCTGTCAATTGCTCAACAGTAATTCGTTCACCCACCGTAAAATACTTATGCTCTTGAGAGAAGCCACTAGTGAAACCTATGGCCCCTGGGTCTATCTTCATCATATTAATCTTCCAATACTTAGTTATTTCCTTTTCTTTTACTTTGCTTTTATTTTACTTTGCATCTTTATCATAAAAGTACCAAAAATATTATCTTATCATATCTATCAGATCTCATTCTCGTAAGTGGCCGTGTAGGGATTGACAACCCCTTATCGCGTTGGTTGCGAGGATTTATTTGTTTTGTGCAGGTATGAGGGACTCTCGCCTAGCCTCCTACTGGATTGATACCTTGGTTCTCAAAAACTGAGGGAAATACTTACGCTACTTTACTACATCATCCCTTCCTCTTCGGGGAAAACCAACACAGTTCTCAAGAGGTAGCATCAGTGAGGCGATCGAAGGTTTGCTGTACATTTTCACTGTCGAGCCTTTTGAAGCGGTTGAAGAGATTGCGAAGAACGTCAACTCGAGAGTCACGCTGTGTTGAGACTCCCTCATTGACCTTGGACAGCCTGTCCCAGATAAGCTTAGCTGTCTCCAAAGCACTCACTCTGCCATACTGCCCTTTGCTCAGATGGCCACATATGATGTTCTTTCCTTGAGAGTCGAGTTGCTTGAATCTCTTCACATCAACAACGTTGATGGTAGGAGTGACAGAGGGGACGCCATTTTCCACAACGTACCAGAGATCATTGTCAATTGCCTCAAGATGCATGCACATCTTATTCTTCCAGTAAGGGTAGTTCGTCCCATCGAAGGAAGGACACCCAGCAGAAACCTTGATCATACCTGCAGCCGACATAACTACAACTCCAGGCGGTTAAACCAAAATCACACAGAACAAGGGGGTACCTCGCTCTGATACCAATTGAAACTGTGTTATATCGACTATAGGGGGGTAAATAGGTAATTTTTATGAGTTCTTCACTGAGGAATTTGCCGGTGAGGAAATTCCTGAGTGAAGAACTACTTGCAGCAGAATAAGTACTCAGAAGTAAACGTAACAGAGCATGAGCATGGTCTTCATGATGAAATGAAAACAAGCACATAGTATAGAAAGCGTAATCATAGGATAAACAGAATGAAGACAAACAGACTGAAGAAATTGAGCTGGGGAAATAGAGAAATTCTTCAGTCAAAGTCTTCAAATAGATATGAACAAGCACACAACACAGAAATGAGGAAATGGAAGGGTTGAGGTGGAACCAGTTAGCTCGGTGAAGACAATGGTTTGGTAGACCAGTTCCAACTGCTGTGACAGTTGTACGTCTGGTTAGGGCAGCTAGGTATTTAAACCTGAGGACACACAGTCCCGGACACCCAGTCCAGAACACGCAGCATAGGACACTCAGTCCTCACCGTATTTCCCTTGAGCTAAGGTCACACAGACCTCGCCCAATCACTCGTGGTAAGTCTTCAGGTGACTTCCAAACCTTCACAGACTCGGTCACTCGGCGATCCACAATTTCCTCTTGGACGCTCTAGACCATGATACCTAACCGTCTGGAAGATGCACAGTCTTCAAAGGTAACAAGCGTCGGTTCCACACATGATCAATCTCTTCAGTGATGCTCAATCACTTTGGGTTTGTAGGTGTTTGGGTTTGGGTTTTCCTCACTTGATGATTTTCACTCAAAGACCTCGGAGGATGGGATGCTCTCAAATGACAAGTGTCAGTTTCTCTCGGAGCAGCCAACCAGCTAGTGGTTGTAGGGGCGGCTATTTATAGCCTAGGGAGCAGCCCGACATGATAAGACATAAATGCCCTTCAATGATATGACCGTTAGGTGGGTAGATATTTTGGGACAGCTGGCGCATAGCACAACAACGGTCGGAATTTTGAGTATCAAATTCCTCAGGGCTATCATGTTCCTCACTGTGTAGGTAATCCGCACTGGCGAATTCCTAACTTCTCAGTCAGAACAAATTCCTCAGAGACCAGAGGAACTTCGTCTCTGTCACTGAAGAACTTGACTGAGCTGTATGAGATTTCCAATGGCTTCACTCGAAGGGATTGGTAGGTGTAGGATTTGAGTTGAGCATCACTTGGAAATTTTTCCTTAGTATTTCCTCGACCCCCTTTAATAGTACGGTGTTTCCTATGACTCAAGAAAGATAAAATGAAACTACACAAACAAAAGTCTTCATGCTTCATGTTCCTCAAATGAATACCAAGTCTTCAGGATCACACCAATTTCTTCACTTTCAAATTCTTCAGAAAGTCTTCAGAAATCCAAAGTCTTCAGTCGAAGAACTTCATTTTTAGGGGTCTACTTTCTCTGTAAATATCAAACTCCTCATAGACTTATAGACCTGTGTACACTCGCAAACGCATCAGTCCCTTAACCTATAAGTCTTCAATACACCAAAATCACTAAGGGGCACTAGATGCACTTACAATCTCCCCCTTTTTGGTGATTGATGACAATATAGGTTAAGTTTTCAACGGGGATAAACATATGAAGTGTAAATACTAAAATTGAGGAATTTGATTGCAAGATATAGAAGAACTCCCCCTAAAGATGTGCATAGTGAGGAATTTGATTTCGAAGCAATGCACACTTTGAAGAGTAGAATCATGGAGATCTCCCCTATATCTTGTAATTCATACACGCATTTAACATATAATATGAAGAATTTGAAATGCATGAAGAAATATGGTGACTGATGTAATTCAACAAGCGTGCATTAACATTAATGAGGAATAAGCATGCAGAAAAAAACTCAGCAAAAGTATCAGACCACCATAGAGTTTAAGTTTACATCTCGATCCTGCAAAGTCTTCAAAAGAACGAGAGTTGTAACTTAGAAAAAAACGCCCATATAGGTAGACCCGCTTGAAGACTAACTCAAATTTCGCCCCCTTTGTCATCGAATGATCAAAAGGGTCGGAAAAATGAGGACTAACGCCCCTGAAGAATATCAAGTTGATGGAGGAGTGCCATCGTTGTTGGGGTTGTTTGTTGTTGTAGGGCCTGCCGCAGTGTCGTCCAAGTCTTCATACTCGTCGGTGTCACGGGATGAAGAACATGAGCTGGCCACCAAGTAAGGAACTTTTACTTTCTTGAATTTCTTTGCTAGAGGTGCAGACCAGTCAAAGTCCTCCTTGAGACCCATTTGCTTCAGATCTTCTTCACTATACAGATGTGATAAGATAGCCCATGTGCGACCGAAAACTTCATGGAGGTAGTAATGGTTTTTCTTCACTGCATTATGTGTAGCAGTCATGTTGTGAAGAAGAGAACCAAACTGACGCTTAACCCATTTATGGTTTCAAGATAAACACTCGACCTGAGGATAACATGCTTAGCACGAAAGAAGTGATTTACAGAGGTGCCAGAGCTTAGTTTTTAAAACAGAGATAAATGATATTTTGAGACATGCACCCTTCTCATTGACTTCACGACCATCAGTTATCAACATCTTCCATGCTAAGCACGCTAGTCGCGATTCCCAAGCGATAAAAGTAAAGGTTTACTCCCCTTCCACCATCAATCACACTCCACGGCTTGTCCGAAACAACGGGTGTTGTCCATACCAACATTAGTCCCGGGGGAGTTTTGTTTAATTATTTGCATTTTTGAGTTCGGGACTGGGAATCCGTATTACCGCCCATTTCCTCGTGCGATGGTGAGTGGATAAACACTCGACCTGAGGATAACATGCTTAGCACGAAAGATAACGACCCCCTCCTGTCATTCCATGAATGATCCAGGCACACAAAATGGATATTTTTTTAGAAGTTTTTTAGAGGTGGCACATGCAAATTTACTTAGGACGGCAGGGTAATACCGTATATAGGTAGGTATGGTGGACTCATCTAGAATAACTTTGGGTTCAAGGTTTTTGATGTACAAGCAGAATTCCCACTTAGTAGAGGCGAAGGCTAGCAATTTAAGATTGGGAAGCGGCCAGCTAGAGAGCAACAATGATCATTACCAGGCATTATGCATAAGTAAAATTGGACACTAGCATGAGTAGGATATGAACACCATGACCATAAATATTATAGACGCTATGTTGGTTTTGATTGAACTACATGCATAAACATGTACCAAGTCAAGCCACTCGAACATTCAGAGGAGGATACCATATCATCATACTACATCACAATCATTTTAACGGTATGTTGATATCCAAGATAAATCATTATGCACTCCCAGCTACTTATGCATGGCATGAGAAACTATAATCTCTAATTGTCATTGCAAACATGTTTAATCACAATGGGCTGAATCCTGGATACTAGGTTAAACATATTTACACAGATAGAACAAGTCGAGTTCATACCAGTTTCTCCTTGCCACGACCAGCTCATCGAATATCGTCATTATTGCCTTTCACTTGCACAACCGAATGATATGAAAATAATAATAGTGCAAGAGTGCCATGGGCTAAGCTAGAATCTGCAAAACATTTTATTCAACATGAGAAGACAAGGTAAAATTGGCTCTTATTAGTTCAACTGTTATTCATATGAGAGCCACTCAACATTTTCATCGCGGTCTTCTCCTCAGTACAACTCGAATAAAAGAAAAGAATTTCAGAGAAACACAGTGAAATATTTTTGGAGTTTTTGTTTTTTTAAGCAAGCAAATAAGTGAAAAGCAAAAACAAGAAAAACTATTTACCCGGGAAAGCTCCCAACAAGCAAAAGAGGAACAAAGAAATCTTTTTGGGTTTTCTTTTTAGTACTACTACTAAGCATGCATAGAAAGTAAATTACTACAACTAATTTTTCTGTTTTTTCTAAAGTTTTTCAAACACACAAGAAGAAAGCAAGAAAAAGAAAATCTAAGCATGGATGATACAATGAAAAAGTGCGAACACCGATAAAGGGAATAAGTGGACATGAATGTAATGTTGGTGAGAGACACATACTCCCCCAAGTTTAGGCTTTTGGCCTAAGTTGGTAGTGAATCAGTAGCCTGGATGGTAGTAGTCGGCGTGGTAGCTCACGGAGGCTCTCAGTGCGGATTGCTCGGCCTGCCGGGCTGCCACCACGGCTGCATTGTGAGCTTAGGACTCGCTCGCAAGAACAAAATATCTCCCCTTGCTGTGACAATCAAAGAGAGCAGGCACAGGCAAATATGTGTCCACAACATGTGATTGGTTAAACAACAAATTATAAGTGAAGTTATCAGCCCCTTCCTTGAGAATCTTATGCTCTTTAAGGCATCAAAATCTAAATATTGAGTGGGTAGGATAGGGTCAAAGGACAAATGTGAAACACCCAGTCCTCGTGCTAAACGTGTGGCATAAATTCCACCATAGAACCAGCCACTTTTGGCGTTATGTTGAAGTCTACGTACAACAATCGCTCCAAGGTTATAATTCCTTTCACCAGTGAGAGCGGTGTGAATGAGGCTCAAGTCTGGCGAACAAAGTATGCTACAGTCTTGCTTGCCTACTATGCATTTCCCGTTAAATAACGCAAAATACTGGATTGCGGGAAAGTGAACACTTTTTATTCTTCCTTATCTCGCTCCTCTATTTTCACCGTAACAAAGGCTAGTCAAGAAGGTCTCATACTCAGCCTTTGCTGGCTCATCAAGCGAACCTCAAAATGGAAGTTTGCAATGGTAAGAAAAATTCTCTAGTGGAATAGTAAAAGGTTCATCATAAAGCATAAACGACACCCTAGACTCATGTGGAAAATATTTAAATCCTTTGACAGATGATTTAGTGAGAAGATGGCGCTGTTCACACTTATTTGAGAGGTAGGGACCGAGACCGGCATTATGAACATATTGCTCAAATTCCTCTTTGATGCCCACCTGCATCATATACTCATTGCAAGGCCATAAGCATGTTTTGGTGGCTGCATCTCGCGTGGAACTTTCAATTGGTTCAACGTAAGACCGGTGGGCAGAACTATCACTAGAGGATGCCCCCGACGATCATCTCCTCGAAGAACTCCTTCCAAATAGGTTCATCATGTCCACGTACAATTTTCTGAAAATAATTTTTTTGGAGTGACAAAGATTTGTCAACAAAACTTTGTAACATTGATAACAACTACTCATAGGGATACATAGAGGCCATAACAAGCATTCAAACAACTCAGAACACTAAGAATTCAACATGCAAGCACATCTATAGCAGCACCAAGAGTAGCTATTTATTCAAAGTATAAACCACTAAAACAAAAACTAATTGGACAAATGGTGGAGTCACATACCAAGCAACAATCTTTCGAAATAGTTTCGAAAATGGAGCTTCGAGCAAACAAATCGAAAATGGCAGCAAAATGAGCAAGAACACGGGAGAGAGAGCAAGAGTGATTTTTTCTGGAGGTAGGTGACAATGTGGGCTAAATAGATAAGCGAGGGGCCCCACGTGGGGACCACAACCCCCAGGGCGTGCTAGGGGGTGCTGGCGCGCCCAGGTGGGTTGTGCCTACCTGGTGCACCCTCCTCTGGTTATTTTTGCACCAAAAATTCTTAAATACTCAAGAAAAAATCATATAAAATTTTCAGGGCATTCCGAGAACTTTTATTATTAGTCATTTTTTATTGCACGGGAAATTCAGAAAATAGACAAAACATGGCATTTTATTTTATTTAACTAATAAAAACATAGAATAAAAAGTAGGGACAGAAAGTAGTGCTTACTAAATTCATCAACTTCATACCGTTCAAAAATGATTCATTATAAGGTTGATCAAGTCTTATTAACAACCACTTTCGATTAGCATGAAACCGAAGAACTTTCATAAATCACTAAGTTACCTCAATGGGGATATGCATTTCCCCAACAATAAGCATTCCATATTTCTTTTTGACAGTAGGTAGAGGTATTTGGAAACTTCCAATGGTGATTGTTGGAGATTTTTCAATAACATTAATACCATTCACTTGGAATTGTTTTTCGGAAAGTGCACCGTATGCTCATTACCATTGATATGAAAAGTGATCTTGCTTTTATTGAAATCAATAACAGCCGCTGCAATATTCAAGAAGGATCTACCAAGGATAATCAACATGTTGTTGTCCTTGGGCATCTCACGTATAACAAAGTCAGTCAAAATAGTAACATTAGCAACAACAACGGGCACATCCTCACAGATAGTGATAGGCATGGTAGTTGATTTGTCAGCCATTTGCAAAGAAATTTAAGTAGTTGTGAGTTTACTCAAGTTAAGTCTTTTATATAAAGACAAAGGCATAACACTAACATCGGCTCGTAAATCACACAAAGTAGTTTTCACATAATTCTTTTTGATAGAGCAAGGTATAGTTGGTATACCCGGATCTCCAAGTTTTTTGGGTACTCCATCTTTAAAAGTATAATTAGCGAGCATAGTGGAGATTCCAGCTTCCGGTATTTTTCTCTTATTAGTGATGATGTCTTTCATATACTTTGCATAAGGAGGCATTTTCAAGATATCAGTCAAGCGGGTACGCAAAAAGACTGGCCTCAACATTTCAGCAAAGCGGTCAAATTCTTCATCGTCATTCTTTTTAGTTGACTTGGGTGGAAAAGGCATAGGTTTTTGAACCCACTGTTCCCTTTCTTCACCATGTTTTCTAGCAACAAAGTCTCTTTTATCATACCTTTTATTTTTAGCTTGTGGGTTATCAAGATCAACAGGTGGTTCTATCTCAACATCATTATCTGGTTCTTTATCATTGGTTGGTTGAGAGTCTTCATGAAACTCATCATTATATTTTTCATTATCATTAGGTGAGTGTTCATTACCAGATTGAGTTTCAGCATCAGAGATAGAAGCTTCATTATCATTATCAGGAAGTTTCTCTATTTTAGGTTCATTAGAAGTGTGCAAAGTCCTATCATTTTTCTTTTTCTTTTTCTTACTAGAAGGACTAGGTGCACTAGTGTTGTTTCTTTGTGAATCTTGTTCAATTATTTTAGGGTGTCCCTCAGGATAAAGTGGTTCCTGAGTCATTTTACCTCCTCTAGTTGCAACTCTAATAGCAAAGTCATGCATATTATGATTCATTTCATTAAGCAATTCTCTTTGAGATTTAGCAACTTGTTCTAATTGAGTTTGAACCATAGAAGCATGTTTTCCAACACCACTAACATCATTTGATATTCTAAATAACAAGTCACTCAAGCAAGCAATCATATCAGAATTATATTTCAATTGTTTCATAACATTTGCATTGAAGTGATCTTGTTTTCTAATGTTGTTTTCAAACTCATAAAGGCATTGACTAGGATGCATATTGTGAGGATTATCATTATCATTGAACTTCATAAGAGAATTTACCTCTACCACCTTAGGCATTGGTGGTGTATTAAGCCCATGTATTTCTTCAATAGGAGGTAAATTTTTAACATCCTCATCTTTAATACCTTTTTCCTTCATAGATTTCTTTGCCTCTTGCATATCTTCGGGACTGAGATATAATATGCCCCTCTTCTTCGAAGTGGGTTTAGGCGGTGGTTCAGGAATAGTCCAATCATCATAATTTTTCAATATGTTATTCAATAATTCTTCAGCTTGAGAAATAATTCGGTCCCTGGAAACACAACCAGCACAACTATCTAGGAAGTCCCTAGAAGCATCAGTTAGTCCATTATAGAAGATATCAAGTATTTCATTTTTCTTAAGAGGATGATCAGGCAAAGCATTAAGTAACTGGAAAAGCCTCCCCCAAGCTTGTGGGAGACTCTCTTCTTTAGTTTGCACAAAGCTAAATATTTCCTGTAAGGCAGCTTGTTTCATATGAGCAGGAAAATATTTTTTAGAGAAGTAATAAACCATATCCTAGGGACTACACACACAACCAGGAGCAAGAGTACTGTACCAAGATTTAGCATCACCTTTTAATGAGAAAGGAAATAATTTGAGAATAAAGTAATAGCGAGTTTTCCCATCATGAGTAAAATGGGTGGCTATATCATTCAACTTAGTAAGATGTGCCACAATAGTTTTAGTTTCATAACCATGGAAAGGATCAGATTCAACCATAGTAATTAGCTCTGGGTCGACAAAGAATTCATAATCCTTATCATCAATACAGATAGGTGAAGTAGCAAACTTAGAATCACATTTCATTCTATCATTCAGAGATTTTTCTTTATACTTGTGTAGTAATTTCTCTACATCATCTCTATCATTACAAGCAAGAATATCTCTAGTTGCTTCTTCACTCATAACATAACCTTCCAGTACCTTAGGCAATTCATATCTAGCAAGGCTAGTTCTGGCAGGTGTCTCAGGAGATTCAGTTTCAAGCTCATCATCAGATTCAACAACATCATGTTGCATAACTCTAGCAATTTGTTTATCAAGAAATTCACCAAGTGGCACATCATCATTATCAAGCAAGGTACTAGCATCATCATAAGCATCATTCATAGTAGAAGTAGCATCATCAATAACTTGCGACATATCAAGATTAATAACATGTGGTGGTGGTGCAAGTTTACTCATAACAGAAGGTGAATCTAAAGCAGAACTAGATGGCAGTTCCTTACCTCCCCTCGTCCTTGAGGGAAATATCTTAGTCTTTGGATCATTTAGATTCTTCATAGTGATAATATGATAATAATCCCAAGTGACTCAACAAATATAGCTATGCTCCCCGGCAACTGCACTAGAAAAAGGTCTTGATAACCCACAAGTATAGGGGATCGCAACAGTTTTCGAGGGTAGAGTATTCAACCCAAATTTATAGATTCGACACAAGGGGAGCCAAAGAATATTTGAAGGTATTAGCAGCTGAGTTGTCAATTCAACCACACCTGGAGATTAATTATCTGTAGCAAAATGATCAGTAGCAAAGTAGTTTGATAGTTTTGATAGTAGTGACAGCAACAATAGTAATAGTAACAGTGATACTAGTAATTTGTAGCAAGTGTAACAGCGATGATAGAAGTAGTAACTTAGCAACAACAATAAGGATAAATTCGTAGGCATTGGATCGATGACTTGTTGGATGATATTCATCATGAGACAGTTATAACCTAGGGCGATACGGCACTAGCTCCAGTTCATCGATATAATGCAGGCATGTATTCTGTAAATAGCCATACGTGCTTTATTAAAAGAACTTGCATGACATCTTTTGTCCTACCCTCCAGTGGCAGCGAGGTCCATATTGGAAACTAAGGGATATTAAGGCCTCCTTTTAATAGAGAACCGGAACAAAGCATTAACACATAGTGAATACATGAACTCCTCAAACCACGACCATCACCGGGAGTGGGCCCGGTTGTTGTCACTCCGGGGTTGCCGGATCATAACCGTAGTAGGTGACTATAACTTGCAAGATTGGATCTAAAACATGGATATAATGATGAATTCATAAATGGTTCAGATCTGAAATCATGGCACCCGGGCCCAAAGTGACAAGCATTAAGCATGACAAAGTCATAGCAACATCAATCTAAGAACATAGTGGATACTAGGGATCAGGCCCTAACAGAACTAACTCGGTTACATGATGAATCTCATCCAACTCCTCACCGACCAGCGAGCCTATGAAGGAATTACTCACTCCCGGTTGGGAGCATCATGGAATTGGCGAGGGAGAAGGGTTAGTGATGACGAAGAACGAAGATCCCCCTCTCTAGAGCCCCAAATGGACTCCAGATCTGCCCTCCTGAGGAAGAACAGGGCTTGGCGGCGGCTCCATCTTGTGGATCGCGATAATTCTTTCTTCCTGATTTTTTTCTAGAATAATGTGATTTTATAGTATCAGGGGGGTCATCAGTGGGGCCACCAGGTGGGTACAACCCACCTGCATGCGCCAGGAGAGGGGGGCACACCTTGGTGGGTTGTGCCCCCCCAGGGGCCCCTCTTCGGTGGGTCTTGGCTCCACAAATTCTTATAATTGGTATAAAAATCCTCAAAAAGTTTCGTTCCATTCCGAGAACTTCTATTTCTACACAAAAACAATACCATGGTAGTTCTGCTGAAAACAGCGTCAGTCCGGGGTTAGTTTCATTCAAATCTTGCAAATTGGAGTCCAAAAGAAGAGGAAAAGCGCGAGAAAAAGTTGATACGTTGGAGACGTATCAGGCATCCATAGCGCCATGGCCAACCAAGGCCACATGCCGGCAATACAACCCCCTGCCTCGCCTAGATGTCGACCTCGTGGCCGTCCCCGAACCCTTGGCGAAACCCTAGCCCCACCCACTCTCTCCCCATGCTCTCCCCTCGCCCCCCTGTCGTGCCCGAGCATCTCATTGCCATGGCCGCTATTGTCCGCGCGCCGACCACCGTCCCCATCGCCTAGGCCTGCGCCAGGAGCACCACCAGAGGCCTCCGCTTCTTTCTCAGCCACATACTCAAGCCCAGAGCCGATGCATCGTGTTGATCTATGTCTTCTTCTTCCTCCGACAGTCATCATCTCGCCATCACCACCGCCCCTCCGGTCCGCCCCCGACCTCCTCGAGCTCACCATTAGCTCTGCGGTGAGCTCCTCCCTCGATCCCCTATCTTTCCCCCTTGATTTGTGCCCCCATGTGCTGGAGCTCCGCCATGGCTGGACCTTTGCATTCGCCGCTACCTGCCACGCTCACCCCATCCTCTGACCGCACCGCGAGCCGCCGGCCGCTCTCGCTCATGCGCGACGCCTTGCTCCCTGCTCGCCCGGGCCTGCCCTTGCCCCGACGACGCCCGCACAGGCCATAGCCGCTCCTCGACGGCCGTGGCGCCATCCCTACGAGTTGCTGGCGCCTGCGGCTACGGGGCCCCCGACTGGACCGGCCGCGCCCTCCAGCGCCCCCTCGCCATGCCCCCTACAGTTGCTCCGTGCCGCGTCATGTCCGTCAGCGCTGCGCCCCTACTGTGCTGCTCCTGTTGCCGCTCCTAGCTGCGCCGCGTACTACCTGCCGCTGACTGTTGCTACTCTTAGCTGCTGCGCTTGGCTGCTGCCGCTGTTGACCGGCGCTGCCACCGCTCATTGTCGTCACTGCTCTGGCGCTAGCCACGGCTAGACGAGTGTGTGTGCCTGTTGTGTGCGTGTAGCGTGTGTGTTGTGTGAGTGCGTGAGTGTGACTGCAGTGTGTAGTTGACCCTTGTTAGAGTAAGTTTAGCTTAGGATTAAAATTAGTGCTAAGTTAGTCTAATAGTAGATGGCATGTGAACCCACTGTTAGTTTAAAGAAAAGGCAAATTTTAAAAAATGTCTAAGTGAATGACATGTGGCCCCCTACACTGTTCATATGTTGACCAGTCAACCTTTGACCGAGTCAACACTGGCCCACTGACCCCACTGTCATACACTGTGGCTAGAATAGCACTAGGTGACAAAAGTATTTTACTGTTTTATTTCGAATTATAAATAAAATCCAAAAATCTTTTAAAACTTTAAAAATTCATATAAAATAAATCGTAGCTCGGATGAAAAAGTTTTCTACATGAAAGTTGCTAAGAACGACGAGACAAATCCGGATACGTAGCATGTTCATCCGCCACACATCCCTATCACAGCGAACACGCAACTTTCCCACTCTGGTTCATTTGTCCAAAAACACGAAACACAGGGGATACTTTCCCGGATGTTTCCCCCTTCGCCGGCATCACCTCCTACCGCGTTAGGGCACACCTGGCACTGTTACTTGTCATGTCATGCATCGATATGCATATGTTTGCATTGTATTTATTGTTTCTTCTCCCTCTTCTCTCGCTAGACATCGAGACCGACGCCGCTGCTACCCAGTACGACTACGTTGTTGACGACCCCTCCTTGCTAGAGTAACCAGGCAAGCCCCCCCCTTGATCAACCCAACATCGCCTATTCTTCTCTCTACTGCTTGCATTAGATAGCCTGTCTTTTGCTACTATTGATGTTACCTTTACCTGCAATTGTAAATGCTTAGTATAGGATGCTAGTATTCCATCAGTGGCCCTACATTCTTGTCCGTCTGCCATGCTATACTACCGAGCCATGATCACTCGAGAGTTGATCACGGGTATATACTTTATGATACATGTGGTGACTAAAGTCGGGTCGGCACGTAGAGTACCCGCGAGTGATTCATGGATTGGGACCGAAAGGACTTTTGTCCCGATGGCCCTCTGAGTGGATCTTTGTGGCAGAGCGACAGGGCAGGTTGGGACCACCTAGGAGAGAGGTGGGCCCATCCTTGGTCGGCGTCCACGGTTACATCAATTAACACGCTTAGCGAGATCTTGGTATTTGATCTGAGTCTAGCCAATGGCCTATACGCACTAACCAACTATGCGGGAACAATTATGGGCACTCGACGTCGTGGTATCAGCCGAAGCCTTCTTCACGTCAGCAACTGAGCGGCGCGCGTCGGATTGAACCGTAAGCCTGCGCTTATATTAAGGGGGATAGGTCTGCTTCCGGCCGCGTTCGCAACGTGCAGGTGTGCAATGGGCGATGGGCCCAGACCCCTGCGCGCATAGGATTTAGACCGGCATGCTGACTAATACGTCTCCAACGTATCTATAATTTTTATTGTTCCATGCACTACAAAAAAATACACTTCCGTGATGATACATGTTTGTCACAGTAGGTCGCTTTTTTTGTCATGCATGTACATCCATGACAAATTTATGACAGAATCAAGATACTCATACCTGTGCTGTCGTAGAAGTGTTCCATGACATTACCAAAATTATCATCATGAAAGTGTCCACTTCCATGACGATAAATCGCGCGTCACAGAAGTGCTTTCGTCAAGGGTGACCGACACGTGGCATCCACCGTAACGGAACGTCGTTAAGCTATCGGGTCGGGTTTTGGGTCTGATAACCCATTAACAGCCTTGACCAATGGGAAATTTCCATGTGTAAAATTCTTATTGGCCGGACGAAACACGTGTCAGCTCGTCAGTGGGTCAGATAGGCGCTTATGATACGTCGACACGTGGCACGGCCCAATAGAGGCCCATTCCTGTGTAAAGGCCGGCCCATTTGACTTGGTCAAAAGCTGGCTGGCCGGCCCATGGAAAGCCTGTTAAGGGCCTGTTCGAATATAGCCCATTTACAGCCCGCTAACCCAACGCCCGTTACACCCTATCCGAATTAGGCCCAGTAGCGTCATCTGGGCCATCCAATATGATTCCAGCCCGTTTTCACTTCTGGCCCATGTATGGCCCATGACGTCTTTTGGCCCATATGAGGCCCTATGTAACTCTTGGCCTATTAACGGCCCGTGGTGAAACTAGCCCGTAATGAACAGTGTATCACTTTACACCCGTTAACGGCCCGTGGTGAAACTGGCCCATGATGAACAATGTATCACTTTATACCCATTAATGGCCCGTTATACCGTTGGGCCGTTTCCAGCCCATGTTATCTTCCGGCCTTCTTCAGAGCCCATTTATTCTTGGGCTCATTTCCAGCATTCGTTTACTATTGTCATTTTCTGCTTGTGGGCCAAATTCAGCTCGTGGTTACAGTCGGCCCATTTGTGGTTCATTAATAAGTTGGGCCATTTTCATAGCATCATCAAATACGGCCTATTAACGATGGCCCGTTATGGTCGGCCCATGAACGGACGATTCCAACTCTAGCCCGTTTACGGCCAGAATGCGGTCTGTTCGGCCCATGTTTGGCCAATCAATCATACGGCCCGTATAAGGCACATTGATGATACGGCCCATAGAAGGCCCATTGATGATACGACCTGTAGAAGGCCCATTGTTTCTACGACCTGTAGAAGGCCCACTGCTTCTACGGCCCGTAGAAGGCCCACTGTTTATATGACCCGTAGAAGGCCCACAGTTTCTACGGCCCGTAGGAGGCCCAGTGTCACTACAGTAAATATTAGCCCATGGTTATTATGGCCTAGTTTTAAAAAATAGGTTATTGCAGCCACTAGCAAACCGCAGAAAAAGAACTGCACTGACTACAAGCAAACAAATAAACAAGACAACAAGGAAATAAATAAGCAAGCAACTTACACTAGGCTATCACGGGCTATTACACATATTACATCCACTGGGCATCAAAGTTCGCCACTAGTGCAAATATAGGGAACACAACATCATATAAACGCCGCAGAAAAACAAGTCCAGAACTGAAACCACTTCAGAAGAGCTCAAGAAACAATATCCTGGGTACCCATAATGCTGGCAAGATGCTTAGTAAGCTTATTAACTTTCTCTTGTTTAGCGCTTAAGTCCTCCAGCGCTTGTTGTTGCACCAAAAAGTATGCATCTGAATTCTGCAGGGACTTCCTCAGTCCTTCGGCTTCCTGTCGCATAACATCTGATCAATGTCTTTCAACTTGAAGTTGAGACTCAAGAAGCTGAACTGATTCAGGCAACGAGTTCGAAGAGCTGGTGCCAGCAGTGGTAGCCAGTAACTCGAACACTACATCAAGACAGGACTTTGGGGTTGTCTCACTGTCTTCAATATAGTTTTTATCAGCTTTCTTGGAGACCAACAGGGATGTCTCACTATCTTGAACCTTATCTGCATTACTTCCTTTACCATTGCATAACAGGGTACTCTTCTCCAATATTTTATCCGCGTTCTAAAAGAGAAACAAACAAATACATCTCAGGTTTACCAGTTCAGTAGTAAGGTGGACAGGATAACAACATGAAACAAACATATATCTATGTAGTATGGTCACTGTATGGTCTATATCATTCTAGTTGATGTTGCCAAATCAAGATAGATACAGTTCGAATCATATCTATTTAAGACAAAGCAGCATAGACAGAATATAAGTGTGGGAAACTACATAGCAATAACAACACTTGTAATGTGCATGGCATGAGAACATAACTGTTTATTCAATTGAAACTGAAATCAACATAGAGCAAGTTACAACAGCAAACAGCCAAATACGTTGAAGAAACATGTTTAAAACATACCTGTTGCGCCATTGGAGTTTCAATTGCATCGTTCAAATTTGAAATTAGTTGGTATGAGTAAATACAGTGATGCAAGAGCAAAGTAGTATGAACCATAGCTACGGAACCTGACTTGAGAACAATTCTTCTTCTGCTTTAAGCATTGACTTCGGGTTCGGAGTGGTGGTCCTCGTGATTTGGGCACTGCAGTTGCCTTACTAACTGCTCGTGTTTGGGTGCTCTATGGTGGAGACGGTGCTGTGTCAACGGGAACTGGGTGTCTATCTGCTAGGGTTGGGGTTAGAAGGGGTGTAGCTGGTTCTCTGTCCAACTGGGTAGGGGTACAATCTGCATGAGTGTGGGTTATGTGTGGTGGGGCTGGTTCTTGGGCAAGTACAACCGTGGTTCTACCTCCATCGACAGGTAGCACAATCTTTTCTGAAGACCGTGTTTTTACTCCCATAGATACTGCCATCACTCCCTCCAATTGAAATGGCTGATAAACAAGAAAAGTAATTGAATGTACAGACATTGTAAGATAGACAGGTGCAATGGGTAGTAGGGAAGAAAACAGGGCATGAAATAATTCACATTTATGTTGTCTAAGCAAACAGAATAGCAGGACATAATTTCACATATATGGTTGCTAATTAAACAGGATAGCATGACACAATTTCACATGTATGATGGCTAACTAAACAAGATAGAATGACATACTTCAAAATATGATGACTATGTAAATAGGATGACATGATATAACTATACGATGTGTCTATTAAAGTGGTTGGCATGCCATAAATCACAAACATGTCGTCGATGGAAACATGATGACATATGATATAATTCACGGATAGAATGACATAATTTAAATATGATGACTATGTAAACAGGATGAGATGATATAACTATATTATGTCTTTAGAAAATGGGTTGGCATGCCATAATTCAGATACATGCTGTCTATGTAAACATCATAGCATGACATAATTCAAATATATGATTTATATACTAAGGAAGTGAGCAGAGGGCAATCGCATATATGATGTGTCAACTAAGGAGATGGCATTCAATATTGTGTATATGATGTAAAAACTAAGCATTGCAATACAACATATGCATTATATGAGTAATATAACCCTGCCAAGTTTGAGCATACACCTCAGGGGGATAATAGGACTGGTCATCTGCCTCTGAATCCTCCTCTGAAGAGCTATCTATAACCAGCAAGATATCTGCTTCAGCAGGTAGCATTGTCTGCTCTGAAGACCTTGTTTTCACTCCAGATTTCTCCATCACCAATTCAAATGGCTGATGCACAGGAAGAGCAGTTGAATATACAAACATTGTCGACAAAAGCAATGAGAAATACAAAAAAAAGGATGACATGATATAATTCACATATATGACGCTTGCCTAAACAACATGGCATTGCATAATCCACATACATAATGCCTTGCAACAAGATAACATTGCATAATTCACATATATAATGTCTTGCAACAAGATGGCATTGTATAATTCACATATATGGTAATTAGACACTAAACAGGTGGCATTCACACAAATCATGTCTAAACTAAGCAAATGACATAGCAATGCAAGATACCATACGCACGATATGAGCAACATAACCCTGCCAAGTTAGGGCATGCACCTCGGGGGGGGGGGGGAATATGACTGGTCATCTGTCTCTGAATCCTCCTCTGAGGAGCTATCGGTAACTAGCAAGACATGCGCTTCGTCAGATAGCATTGTCTGCTCTGAAGACCTTGTTTCCACTCCAGATTTTTCCATGACCGTGCCAAATGGCTGATGCACAGGAAGAGTAATTGAATGTATTAAAATTGTTGACAAATTTAACACGTAATAAAAAAATGATGGCATGATATAATTCACATATAAGATGACCGGCTAACCAGGCTGGCATTGCAAAATTCACATATATGATGCCTGGCTAGACAAGATGGCATTGCATGATTCACATATACGATAAAGAAACTAAACAGATGGCATTGACACAAAGCATGTCTAAACTAAGCAGATGACATCTTTAATGTATACAGTAAGCAATGCAAGGCACCATATGCATGATATTACCAACATCAGCATGCCAAGTTAGAGAGAAGACCTCATGGGGTAAACAGGAGTGGTCTTCTCCTTCTGAATCCCCCTCATAACAGTTATCTTCCTCTTGATTACGATCCAAAATGGGTGGAGGGGGGGCTGCCTTTGCGCCCACCATGGAACAACGTCTGCATGAAATTTTATTGCCACGCAAGGCTCGTCTCTTTTGCTCTACATGATCAGTTCCATCGTGTACAATAACTGGCATGCATAGGAATAAAACATAGTGAGATTATGTAAGGAGTGCATGCACAAATCCAGAGTGATGGTAGCAAACTATGAATAGACCCAAAACCAATGATAGCAGGCAGATAATAGCTTTAGTTAAAAAATACAGATAATGGCTCCTTTAATGTTTGTTTGCACCCAACATGAAACTCATAGTAAACACCGGAGATTAACCAGATAGTAGACAGATAGTACTGATTGCTGCCCCAATATGTAACCCACAACCATTTAAAAACTCAAGTTTCAGCATTAGTTTGGAACTGACTCGGAGTCTAATAGGTGAACACGATGATAATGTAGCATGCCATCATATTAAGCAACGCATAACGTAAGCAGGCACAGAAGAGTGCGACCTCTCTTGCGGACCCGTGTAGTCCTCAAGGCCATCTGCTCAGTTGATGATGGTAATGCAGTTGCCGTGGCTGCCGGCGGCAGGGAAGAAGATCTGAGGCGGTGAAAGACAGTCTGGAGAGCGGATCCCTGCTGTGGTGAACCCTTCCGTCGTTGGAGCAGCTGAGCTGGGGTGGAACACAGCGCCGTAGGAGCAGGAAAAACCACACAAGGTTTTCTTTGACACATATCTGTAACAGAAGTAATTGAGTAAGGGCTTGTTTGAATTTGAGGATTCTAACAATGCAGGGATAGGAAATAGATAGGAATAGGATAGGAATGCACGTGCAAAATAGAGAATTTAAAAACACAGGATTTCTGCCAATCTGGGTGTTTGATTCACAACAATTGGAAGATCACACGATGCAAAAAAGCATGGTGAGATTAAGTCAAACCACAAGAAAATGTACGGTTATAATGCTATTATGCTACTATCTCTTAGTCTTGTGCTTGATGAATAGGAATATGAAAAGGAGGAGAAGTGGAAATTAGAATTCCTACGGTTTTTCTTTCAAGGAGACACTAAAAAAACAAATCCTACAGTTTTCCTTTGCTCCATTCCTTTGCACCAAATTCATGAAAAGTATTACCATAGGAAACTTTCCAATTCCGATGTTTTTCATTCACTTTTCCTTTCAAGCACTGGCGATTCTAGTAGGCAGGCTTGAGCAAGGAAAATCTTACACTAAAAAAATGTTTTCGTGCTACTTCTATTACTTTGGACCCAGGCCACTGCCATACTAGCTCAACTCCCAGGTCCATCGACAAATGCATAGCTGAAACGCGCAGAGATAAATAATGATGGCGTTCAAGAGAGTCCATCACGGATAGCTAAGTTGACTGGTACCTCACTGCTTGTCATATAGTAGGATAAAATAATCGTATTTCCCGTTACTACGAGTGCTCAGTGGACAATATATATAACATGTAGAGTAAAAAAGAGATGCAACAAGTGTAGAACCTCTTTGGCGAAGCCATGTCGATCTCAGCGTGATTGGGTTGGCCGGTGAGGATGCTCCGGCTGACTTGGCTGTCGGGGGAGGGGAAGAAGATCTTAGGCGTCTGGAGATGGAGCCCGAGGTACTGCTCCGCTGTGATGGAGGGTTTCGTCGTTGGAGCAGCTCCGGTGAGTTGTACGATGCCGAGGCTGAAGCAGGACAAGAGAGACAATGAACAACATTAACCTGAGTGGAATTCTAATAGCATCTCCAATACATGACGTAAAATACATAACCACAAAGTGATAGATGTAAAATACATCAGTCGCTCATCTCTGAACTTAACTGTCGAAACTAAACTTAACTGTCGAAACTGAACTTAACTGTCAAAACTGAACTTAACTGTCAAAACTGAATTTTGCTGTTGGAATTGAACGCACTAGCAAGGTGAGGCTACACGTCGGTCGACTAACTTTTTCATCTCTGGTCAGTCGATTTTGCAGTCGTTGGATACGAAATCAAGGGCCTGTGGTTCATCTTCAACCTCCACCCCCCTTAGCCGGCCAAACAGCAGTCCCCCATCGCCCGCGGCCGGCGGTGCGCCACCCCGCCCGCCCCGAAAACACTCCCCACCGCCGGTCCGCCGCCGCCCCGGCCATCCCTCTAGGCCACCCCATGCCGAGCTTTTTCTCCGGCGATCCCCACGCCACTGCCCCGCCAACGCCCCG
>NC_057800.1:495947202-495966053 GCF_018294505.1 Triticum aestivum | reverse complement strand
CCGCCGGCGACCACCGCCCCCATCCTGAACCCTAAGATAGATAGTGGGGTATCTCTCCGGCGAGCCCCCCTCCCCGCTGAGGCTGGTTCTTCCTTCACCCCGGCGAGCCCCCCACCATCTGAAAATCGACTGACCCAAAAGTCAATTCAGTCGACTGAAGTGTAGCTAAATCAGAGCAGCATCGCAAGCAAGAGCAAGAGCGAGAGCAGCAGCGCGAGCAAGAGCAATAGCAAGAGCAGACCAGGCAGGGGACCGAGAGCAAGAGCAGAGCAGCAGCGCGAGCGAGAGCTAAAGCAACAGCAGGTCCTACTGATGTGGACGTCGCCACCGAGGGAGCGACACCGTGGAGGAAGTGGCCGGCGACGCCGTCGTGGATGGAGCCGCGCTGTGTCAGCTCGGGACCGAGCGCCGGCAGCACTGTGAGATCAAATCAAGAAGAAAATGCGGCGATTAGTGTACAACCTCTTTGGTGGCGCCAATTAGGCCGCAACTTCATCCGAGGAAACGGTGATGATGATGCTCTTCCAGTGGTGTAGGTGAAGACGGTGGTGTGGGAATGGAGGTGGCACGAAAGACGAGGGGAACGTCGGGGCAGCTCCTTGGAGGTGGAGGACGGGGTGGCTGAACCGGCGAGACGATGAGATCGACGACGGATCCTCATCCGGTATGGTGGATGAGGGACGTCGTGGTGTTGCTGTGGACGACATTGTCGGGGAAGAGGCTCTGGCTGGGTGGCGGACGGAGTAGGGTGTGGGGCTTCGTCGCGTGTTTTTGCGGCCTTGGTGTACGAATGGGTGGGCGGATGGGATGGCAGTGGGGAACCATGGCTTGGAGACGCGCTTTTCTGAAATGTGGGGTAAGTTACGAAAGTACTCCAACCGATTTGAGGTGGTTCTTTCGGTTCAGGGGCACCACGGGCATTTCGCGTGTCTGGATTTCACATGAGGTGGGAGTTTTCACACGCGTTGTAATTTCGGAATAGCAAGGCGCGGGTTGGCATGGAGGGAGTTGTCGGAGCACAACGAGACAAAGATATATCTTAAATATTTTGGGCTAACAAGGCGCGGGTTGAAGAGGCGGGAGTTTCGCAGCACGATAGACAGAGATGCTAGCTTGAATTTTCGGCATAACAAGGCGCGGCTTGAAATTTCGGAAGAACAAGCTTAACGTGTACCCAAAAAAAGACAATTTGCACCTCAACACGCACAACACACACACAAACACCATTTAGACTAGAGTAAGGTACACGTGCATTGGACGCATGAGATTTGGCAACCAAATTATGAATAAATACCACATTATAGCATGCAAGCTTTGAGTCATATATGCATGATGTAGATGTTCATTTAATTCTTATAGTTCATTTCATTCAAAATCATCTAGTTTTTATAAGAAAGCTAATCTATTTTAAGATTCATGGAATTGTGCGTCGTAAGACATAAAGTAAAAACAAATAATGGCAAATCATGTAGAAAAACATTTGGGCAATTCTGATACGGAAGATTCTAGAACAAATAAGAAGTGCTTGTGTTTTGATGTTTGTGCATTATGCTTAAGTTCAACCATGGAGTCTTCTAGATTATACATGCGGCGAAATCTGGTGGAATCTAGATGATATCCAATGGCCAGTAGTGCTCAAATTTGCCATCTTTGGACCATCGGATTCGCCTCGTCCAACGACCATCTTTCAAAGTTAAAGTTACCCGCACACAATATAAAAAATATATATAATATATATAGGGGTATAGATATAGATATGTGATGCAAAAGCCGCCCATCATCTTCAATTAGAATAGTGTGTCCATGCACGGATGCGATGTGGCCAAATGATGTGTGACATCGGTATCTCAAATTCAAATCAGTTTGACCTTGTTCAATGTGTATACATTACAACATGCTTGTTTCCCAACCACACCGCGCAGATCTCCGTTATATTCATGCATGCATGGGTTTCAAACATCAGGATCTCTTATTCAAATATTTGAATTCAACTTTACATTGATTGTGACCTCACCTATTTAGCTATTCTTTTACACCCACACATTAGTCTTCTCTTTATAATTGTACCACTAACTTTCTCTCGTGCATCCATGCACACACACTACCAGTCGGCATTATCCATCGCACGCATGCAATCTTTTTCTTCAGGTCGGTCTCCCATGAAGGCACACACCAACACACATCCCCCTCTCCATCATATCGGACATTCTTTATCTCTCACGCGTGCATGCGCAACGATCGATGTTCCTCTATGTATGTGTGTATATAGCTAGGTCTTTCATAGTTTTCCACACAAATCGATCAATCGATATATCCAGTGAGGTCTCACCCTCTTTCCCACGTCCACATCGATCAATCTATATCTCTCTATATAGGATTAACATATATAGCTAATACACCCACATTAATTATGTATCCAACGTCCCCCTCTCATCATCCATGCCTTCCTCTTCATCTCTCAGACGCGTGCACAATGGCGAAGACAGGGGGCAGTAAGGGCCCTGCCCCCTCCCCCCTAACATCACTCTATATCAAGGCTAATATGAATGTGATCATTAGACAATTGCTGCTAAAAATGGTTTAAGTTCATGAATTGACCCTCCTCGTAAAGGGTTAGAAATGCTTGGCCCCCTAGATCATTTATTTTTCATGGCTCTGCCACTGGGCGCATCAGCGCACGTGTTCGCCCCCTCTCTCTAAATATCGATCTCCACTTGTGCATTCCTTCATAGTCTCCCTCCACTCGGCCCCTCGCACCATCTTCTAGCCCACCCACCGGATTTTGCCACATGTACAATCTAGCAGACTCCATGGTTGAACTTAAGCATAATGCACAAACCTCAAAACAACAGTGGTTCTCTTCTGTTCTAGATTCTTCCGTATCATAACTGCCCAAACTTTTTTTCTAGTTGAATTGCCATTATTTGTTTTTACTTTATGCTTTACAACGCACAATTCCATGAATCATAAAATATATTAAGGGCTTCTTTGATTTAAAGGATTCTCAAAGGAATTTTGGAGGATTCTAATCATTAGGAATTTTTCCTATCTTGGTTGTTTGATTCGTAGGATTGTAAACCATAGGAATTTTTCCATATGATTCATTTGCACTAGATTTCATAGGAAACATCCCATCCACTCAAACCTCTTTGAAAGAATTCTGCGTTTTTTCTATGAACAATCAAATACTCGTACAATCCTGTAGGATTCAAGACGACATTCCACTATAATCCCATGTTTTTCCTATTCCCGCGTTCTTAGATTTTTTATAAAAACTAATTGATTTTGAATAAGATGAACTATAAGAATTAAACAAAGGGCTACATTAGGCATATATGAGTCAGAGCTTACATGCTATAGTGTGGTATTTATTCATAATTTGGTTGCAAAATCTGATGCGTGCAATGCACGTGTACCTTACTAGTATTTCAAGTTTGTGCAAAACACGTAAACTAGAATACCAATGGCACGCTACACAGTGTCTCTCTTACAGTTCATGAAGCCACGTGGCACATGTGTAGGCGTTGTCGCGACCTCCTTGCGTGGATTGATCATAGTGACGTGCTGCTGGTTCCAGAAGAATGTACTCGTCCTCCCTGAGCCTTACTGGCGGTACATGCGCGAAGCGAAGATGTGCACGTCCGCCATGCACACACTCATTCCTCGCACGCACACGCGGGTACATGGCCAGACGCAATTTTGTACCAAGATCCACCCCATGTGATAATTCGACGCGTGTAAAGTCGTTCACTTCATTGATGGTCGATTAATACAGCGCATGCTAATTGAGTGGATGTGAGGGCGGAAGAAAGACATTATTACTCCACTGCGCGCATGCGAGTAGTTAAATCGTGGGTTGCTAGTAGTACATCCATTGGTCTCCTTCGTATTTTGTGCCAATTTTTGACAGAAACATACTACTCAATATTTACGCATTTGAGCAGTGTAGTACTTGAAATTTATGTTCCGCTAAACTCATCATGAGCCGTTTCGGGCCTCGAAACCAAAACCATCAATTAATCTTTACCTTGTTCCCATCACATTCAAAAGCCTGCTCACACCTACTAGTAGTACGTACCAAACCTGAACGTGTTCCCACTATGCAGGTATTAGTACTAGTGCTAGTACTTAGGTTATAAAAAGGGGAACTACCTAACCGAAAATCACTCTACCTTTCCTCCTCATAAGTGCTTCTTCTTCGTTCGTCGTTGCCATGGCCGGTGAGCGGAGCTCTAGGTTGAGAACTACTCGTAACAAGGGAGCGGCAACCAAGGCTGCGAAAAAAAGAGAGGGCTCGCCGCCACGTAGAGACCTCGAAAGATCTCTCACGGGTAGGCGATGGCTCCCAGGAGCGCCCTAGCCGCGGAGGCGAACATGCCGAGCCAGCGGAGCTAGAGTCGTTATCCCTCGACGGCATGCCCGATCAGCTCAATAAGCAGAAGGAGTTCATCCAAGGCTTGATGGAGTTGCTGAAGGAGAGCCTCAACGACATGCCCGCTGAGCTCAATCAGCAGGGGGAGTTGACCGCCGGCTTGGTGATGCTGCTGAAAAAGAGCATTGCCTCGGAGAAGAAGGCGACCGGCGAAATCCTGTGACTTTGGGAGGACAATGCGAAGCTCTGCCACGAGATCGGCCTGTTGAAGGAGAAGAACACCGGCTGGAAGAAGCTGCATGAGAATAGTAGTTCCTCGATGAAGATGCTGCAGGCCCTCGCCATGGAACAGAAGGAAGAGTTGGCGAAGCTCCGCATCGAGCACCCGACTGCTGTCAAGGTACGTAATATGGCCATGGAATAGATGATGAAGGATCGCGTCAAGAAATGTCGCGTCATGGACACAATGATGAAGATGGCGGAGGAGACGCGCAAGGAGATGGAGGTCGTGCAGGCGATGAAGAAGTAGTTACAACTCCGCGGCGAATTAGATCATTTGGGGTGATAATCTTCCTTCTTCTTTTGCTCCTGTGTTTCATCTTTTGCTTCGGGTGTTTCGCCGCACATGTCACGTTCTCTACGAGGCATGAATAGAACAATGTTTTTTTGAGGGAATGAATAGAACAATGCTAACAATGAGATGACAAGCAAATTAGATCATTTTTATCGCCATATGGCACTGGGCTGCCCTGTTTCATGCTCCTCCGTCGCAGTACTACTCCAGTGGAAAAGTTGAGTATACCGCACGGTTCTTTGCTCCTCCTCGATCAGGTCGTCGGTGCATTTATACGAGAAGTCAAATCACAAGGCCCCGCCTTCCAGCAGTAATGAGCCATCAAATCACAAAGGCCCTCGCCTCTCGTGAAACCGACCAAGCTAGACTGCCCCGCCCTCTAGCCTTTTAAAAAATGTATACTTTTGTACAGTAGTAGTATCGATGGATTGCGCCATGGAGCAAAACTTGAAATTAAAAAAAAGGTGGTACATATAGAGAGCGCTCGTCGCCAAATTATGCATATAGTACTATTAAAAAGGCTAGTCACAATAATGGTGTCCAGCACAACCCACCCCTCATATAAAACTAAGAGGGTGCTTGGATACGTTTTAGTCCCATGACTAAAAGTAGTGGGACTAAAACATGCTAGCCTCACCCATGCTTGGATCCAAATACTAAAAATGCTAAAATCAAGTTAATGAGCATTTATTATCCTCCAAACCCTCCAATCCAGAACTCGCATGTGTTAAAGGAGAGGAGTTAAATGAGTAGAGAGAGGACTAATCCATATTTTAGTAGGGGTACCCCTGACTAAAAAAAATTAGTCTCAAGACTAGTTTTAGCCCCTCTTTAGTCAGGGTTGCTTGGAACTTTAGCCTCTTAAAGAGACTATTTTTAGTCAGACTAAAATAAGTCCCTTGGATCCAAGCACCCTCTAAGCATCCTGGAATTCTTTGACAAAACTAAGCACCCTGAAATTCTTTGACAACTAAACTGCTGGCTATATGATGTTGGCCATATATATTGTACGTATATAATGTGAAGAAACGAGTGGTAGTACTATACCAACTAAAAGATGAAATGTAAGAAATACTAGTATGTACGTACTGAAGAGTTAAAGTAAAGAGAAGAAACATAGCATAGTTCTGCTGGGGTCTCACCACAACACACCCCTCAAATTAAATTAAGCACACCTGAAATTAAACTTTGCAACTGTTCCGGTAGACACTGCATTAGAACCACCATGAGCAACGACACTGCCACCTTACTCGGAGTCCTTGTCCACGTCCTCGACTTCGTCCTTGTCCCTATTCCTCTTGGCCGATACTTCTTTGCTTGAACCGCACACTTGGCTGTTGCTCTTCATCCAACCCTTGTAGATATTGAAGCAAAGGTAGCCATACATTGCAGCATAGTGGATGTGCTCTATATCTAGTACATTCCGCTGCCATGCATGACGATGAAACGTGTATGGAGGTTTCACCAGTTTACCGTACGAAGGATGAACCATGGCTCCTGCCAGGGTCAGCATTGAAGGCTGACGAGAGGGCACCAGCCGATTCTTCTGGAGGTCGAAGGGGTTGCCTACAATGAGGCCTATCCGACCCAGGATTTCTTTGTCGTTACCAAAGTCTACAACAATGAATTTGACTAGGTTGCTCCCGAGGAAGTCCTTAAAATCCTGGCACTCAACGTCGGCATGACATATGTGGTAGACCAAGCATAAGTCATGCACGCAAACCTGGATCACGGCGGGCTTCTTCCTCTCTTCGTCCTTTAGATCCTTCTCTCGTCCCAGGACTGTGGTGTAATCAACATCTAGCCTAGCGACCCACTCATCATCTGAGTTTTCAAACATGCGTCTGAAGCGAGAAAGGCATCCTTTCACCATCGCGGAAGAACGGGTGTAGATGACATCGAACTCATCGCCGGTGATGGTTCTAACCTTGTACTCACCGCCGATCATGGAGATTTGGGATGCCATGGATTTGGGTGGAGGGTTAGGATTAGCGGAACTGCCGTAATGTGAATGGACAGGACGACTAGGATCGAACCGTCGTAGTATTGAAGGACGTGCGGGGATGAGTAGGAGCGAACTACCAGCGTGCGAATGGCAAGGTAGTGGCTTTCCATTCTCCCATGATACGGGCTTCCGAGAGCCCTTGGATCTGAGATCGAACGGTTGCATGGCATGATTCTAGACCTATGGGTGAATATCCTATCCTGGAGGGTTATTCTGCAAATTTTCAGCAACTTAGCATGCGACCGTTTGATCTCAGATCCAAGGGCTGCCAGCAGCCCGTATCATGGTCACGCCTACCATGACCGTCGCGTCGCTCGCGCGGTCGCACCCTTGGATATTTAACACGGTATGTTAGGCTATCTGATGTTGGCATGTCATACATAGTCATCACTTAGTCACTCATACTACAACAAGGTTGGCTATAAGTGTATTTTTTGTTACTCCTCTCTATCTCTTTCTTCATACTCAAGGAAGAAACGGTGCTAGTAAGTGCATGTATTTATTGCATTTGCCAAGGAGTGACCTCTTCCAATGAAATGGTGTTGCTAAGTTTGCTTCATTTAATTAGCTATAGACTCAAAATTGTCTTTTCACCTAGGTACATGCGCTTAGCACCGTTTCTTCCTTGGGTCACCAAACTAGTCTCTCTCTCTTCTTGATTAACTTGCCACATCAGACTTTATGCCTATGTGGCAAGCTTAAGCACCTATAGGAGCAAGTAAAAGTAAGTACAATAGTGCACTTTACATGGAATTTTTGCATATGTGGAGGAAAGAGAGGCAAGGAAAAAGTGGAGAAGTGGGCTCTCATGCAAAAGCCAGCCTCTACTACATGGCGGAGCATTGGGAGAGGCACCTGTATGGAGGTGGTCAGGAATCTGGGAGACTCACGCCAGTCGTAGCGCCGCAGTTAAAATGATAATGGCAAGTCAAATCATGGGGCCCCACCTGTCCAGCAGTAACTCGCTGTCAAATCACAAAGCCCTATGTTTGCAGCAGCCTACTCCCTTGTCTTCTCGCGTCTTTGTTGAACCGACTAGGCGGAACTGCCCCGCCACCTACCGCGCAGGAAAAGCCCCGCCCTCGACTTTTAAATAGTATACAGTATACTAATTTTGTATCCATGGATTGTGCCCGCGCCATGGAGCAAAGCGTCTAGAAAACAGAGGAGACACGGTGGTCTTGCAATAGAGAAGAGGGAGAGGCGAGACGGTGGTTTTGGAATGGAGATGATGGAGAGGAGAGGAGGTGGTTTTGCAATGGAGAAGGGGGAGAGGAGCGTGCGGCAGCGATTTAGGATTGGACGAGAGGGTCGGCGCGCTCTGACTGGATCAAAATAAAAATCAATTTACCCTTCAATTAAGAAAGCGACCCCACATTAACTAGTCTCCCTTTTATTCTGGGTCATAATTGACCATGATTTTCGCACATAAAATATATGTTATACGTTGTATACAAGGCCACTATCAAAATTACAATTTGCAACTATACAAGGCCACTAACATTAATCGAGGCAAAATTGATGGTGTTTGCCTCGTACTAGCACCCGAGGACATTTATATCCCTTGTGTGCATGCGGGAGTGAGAAGGTTAGCTTGCATTCCCAACATTAATTAACCAATGAGGAGTAAGAGGGTTGGCTTGTTGTGCTTGGGAGAGAAAAACCACATTAATTAACACGACAATCAAGGTGACAAGCTAGCTAGCAACATTGACTTAAACATAGCATTGATTTTTACCTTGGTACCTGTAGTATGAGTTTGTGGCCTTGTATAAAAAAATGGAGGGAGTATAATTTGAAAGTACATTCAGATACGAACCAAATGGTACAATTTTTGGTGACATGCATTCACATTTTGCTTGTCAAATACAGTACGTGGTCAAACTTTGACCCAAAATACGCGAAACAACAAAAAAATACTTCCAAGACCAACACCACTCTTCCACTCTTCTCCTCTTAAACCACTGCATCTCCTCTCCTGTTCCAATCTAAATGCAGCGCCGCTCCTCTCCTCTTCCATTTCAAAACCACTGCCCCTCCTCTCCTATTCCAGTCCAAAACCAGCGTCGCTCCTCTCCCGTTCTAATCCAAAACCAGCACTGCTCCTCTCCTCTTCCATTCAAAAACCACCGCCGGTGAGTGAAGGTGCTGTGAAGAAGTAGATCGATGGCGGAGTACAACCGATACGTGAGGATCACAGACGGCGACCCTGTAAAGCTAGCTAGGATGTTGGAGATACAGTCTTGGTTTGACAACAAGGACCAACTAGCGGCGACGATGACATCCATGGCCAAATATCTGCAACAGAGCGAAAAGGCGGCGATGCTCCCGGAGGGAGTCGCGCCGGAGTACATAGAGCTGCTCCTTTGGGCCATGGAGCAAACATATTCACCAAATCTGATCGTGAGGGAGCGGTGGTGGGAGTATCGATCCCAGATGGAGCATCCACCAGAGATTGAAGGATCGAGCATCTACAGGGTGCCGTTTGTGAGGGTGTCCTGCCAGAGCAAGCCGGTGGAGTCTTTGTCGACCGAACCCAACTGCAAGAGGAGAAAATCAATTGGCCCGATGACGCTTCCCCGCCATCGTCTCCCTCTCCGTTCACATCGTCTGACGGGTGGCTGCCTGCCGCCGAGGAATAGGAGGGGGCTGCCCCCCCCACCCCAATAGTTGGGTAGGCTGTGAATTGTTAGGAGGAGCTTAGGGTTGTCAGTATTTGCAGGTTGTGAATTGTGTTTTGTGTTGTGTATTTTGAGAGTACTTTCAGATATGAATGTCTTTTGAATTTCAGATTTGTAGTATTGAGCATATGAAGTATTTTATGAATTCTAGAGATCTATTTTTAGCACTTAAAAAATGTAGTTTCATAGGAGTATAAAAGTGCAGACAATGTGATTCTCAGAGAAGAAACTGCAAGTTTCAGTTTCAGATTAGAAATTGCAAGTTCAGTTTCAGATAAGAAACTGCAACTTTCAGAGGCAGAGCATTTATATTAGCACGGCCTTTTCAAACAGGGTTAACATCATGTTGGAAGTTTTATTCATGGTCGAAAATGGAACTACCAGCCAGTTAACATCATGCTGATCAACATTCATGCATAGCACATCTTCATATGATGCACAGTCAAAATGCCCACACAATGTCGAGTGTGCGAAACACAGAGAAAATGAGGGACGAAGTTTTGGCAAGTGTTGGACGTGGTTTTGGGATACCCCGTCTAGGCTTTCATTTTTAACATGCGCAGCCCACGACCTCGGATGGGAGGTCCATAGGCATGTTTGTATTTTCTTAGGGCCGTCATGTATCGACCGGCCTATGGACCTCCCATCCGAGGTTTTATTTTTGGCAGCCCAATTTATGTATTTTTTTGAAGAAAACGTAGAGGTATGTTCTATTTTTCTATATAAGAATAGGAACGCCATGTCCAACTTATGTTTCCCTTCTAACTATATTATATATATTTAAATTATTTTATATGTTGACTGTTTAGTTCACATACTCCCTCCTTTTCGGTTTATAGGGCTTATCTCAAAATTTTAGTTTTTCAATTTTATAAGGCTCAAGTTGGTTGTTTTCCATCACATGTTCAGATTCCAAGGTGCATTAAATCATTGCATGCAAGTATTAAGAGAAAATTGACCAATGCATGTACTTTATGCATGCATGCATTGCAATTTATGCATTGATAAACATAATTTTTTGAGGACAACAAGTGCATTAATTAGGTGCTTTTGAAAACTACAAAAAGTATTCCACCATTAATCATCTACCTTGGTTGGTGAGATTTTTGAATTGAGCCCTATAAACCGAAAAGGAGGGAGTAATTGGCAAATAGATTTCGCCGCCACCCCCTGCCTCCTGACTCCGGGCGCGCCTGCCCCCCTCAGCAAGTCCGCTCGCGCGCCCCATGGAGTCGTCGGCCATATCCACGGGGGAATGGCTGGAAGACAGGCAGATGTACAAGATGCATCTCCCACATGTCTACAAAGCCTTCCCGCAGATGCTCCAGCCGCTTGACTCCGTCGCGCCGGTGGTGCTGCGGGAGACTCGAGGGAGGAGATGGAGGGAGCGGGCGATGCGGATCCACGACGACGCTCTCTCCTGGACCCAGTGCATGCGTGAATGGAGGGAAGCAGAGGTGGAAGCTGTGAGGGAGGAAGCCGAGGAGGGACCGAATCCGTTCTCTCACTCGCGCAGGTATGCTCGGATGTGCAAGGATCATGTGGATTGGGAGCTGCTGAATCTAGCCCCGCGGATCTACTTCGAAGGAGATTTCTCGGAGAAGCACAGGATGCCCCACCCCAGTGAGCCGCCGATTGCGTTCGTTCGATGGGCGAAAGGAGAAGTGAATTCAGGAGATCCACGCCATGCTGTGAGATGGGAATGCTTGACTGGACTCCTGCCCACCAACACGCCATCGGAGCCGTAGCAGGTGGATCCCCTACCTTACCTCTCCCCCAAACCTGCAGAAGATTGAAATTAGGCTTGCAATCTCCTTCAATTGACTTGTCTGGTGGTTATTTCTGCTTCCTGAGAGACAACATCTGGCTGGAGGATGAGCAGGAACCAGGAACTCTGATGAATTTCCCCTATCACAATGGGGGGGGGGCGCCGGTTGGGCAGTGGTACGGCCCACCTCCGCCCCAAATGGGGGCACAATCTGGGCAGACTCCTGTAATTGCCCAAGATCAATCCGCTGGTGGTTCTGACTCTCAGATCAGTGGGAAATCTCAAGGCAAGAATCAGCAAAAGAAGAGATAGGACATCCAGAAAACTGATCCTACCCCTGCTTCGGGCCTTATGGCATACTCTGAGGTGATCTGCTACAACTGTGGGGAACCAGGGCATCATTTGGATAAATGTGTCAAGCCCAAGAGTTGTTTTATCTGCAAAATGGTTACCCATAAAGTTTAGAATTGCCCTGTCAGAAGGAAAACCCACAGTTCTGCTAGATATGTTGGAAGTGATAGAAATACTGCTTACTTCCATGCAGTAGCTAACCAGAGGAGGAGGAAAACCCTCATTCACTCCCTTGATGGCACTAATGGCCCTGTTACTGAGGTAGATGAGATGCTGAAAGTGGCTAGTGACTTCTACAAAGACCTGTTTAAGAAAGAAAACCCTTCTGGGTTCTCTCTACAAAACAATTTTTTCTCTGCTTCTGAAAAAGTCTCTCTTGCTGAAAATAAGCTGCTAGAAGCCCCTTTTTCAGAGACAGAGGTGAAGGAAGCCATTTTTAGCTCTTATCCTGATGGGGCTCCTAGTCCTGATGTGATTCCCTTCTTGTTTTACCAGCATTTTTGGGACTTGGTGAAAAATTATCTCTTAGATCTTTTCCAAGCCTTTCATAGAGGAGAGTTGGATCCAGCAACTTACTCATGGGGGGTCTGTTGGGGTCAAGTTAAATAACTATGAAAGTGTTTTTTTCCTTGCTGGTAAAGGCCTTAGGCAAGGTGACCCCATCTCCCCGCTTTTGTTTAATTTAGTAGTAGTGGACGTTCTTACTAAAATGCTGAGCAAAGCTGCTGATCATAGTCTGATTGTAGGGCTCTGTCCTGAGGTCTGCCCTAGTGGCATCATCTGCCTTCAATATGCAGATGATACCATCTTTTTCTTAGACAATGACTCCACACATGCTAGCAATCTGAAAACTGTTCTAACCTAGTTTGAACAAGTCTCAGGCATGGGAATCAACTACTCTAAAAGTGAACTCATCCCTATCAACATGGATGATCATGAGTTAGCTGACTTTCTCTCTATTCTAGTGTGTAATAAACATAACTTCCCCATTAAGTACCTAGGTATCCCTCTCCACTATGATAAATTGAGGAGAGAGGATATCGAACCCCTTCTGGATAAAATCATTAAAAGGATTGCTGGGTGGAGGGGCAAACTTCTCTCTTACAGAGGTAGATTGATCCTCATACAAGCTTGTTTGGCTAGCATTCCAGTGTATCTCCTCTCCTTCTTCAAGTTCCCTAAATGGGCAGTGAACCTCATCAATTCTCAGATGTCTCATTGCTTGTGGAATGATTTTGAGGGAAATAGGAAGCTACACCTTGCTAATTGGGCCCTAGTCTCTATGAAAAAAGATTTTGGAGGCCTAGGCATACCTAACCTCCAAGAAATTAACATCTGTCTTCTAGGGTCTTGGATTAAAAGATTCTATGAGGAAGACATGAAACCCTAGAAGCTTCTTATTGCCCATAAATACCTAGGAAATAAACCTAATATTTTTGTCCCTTCCTCCAACCCTAAGACCTCTAGATTCTGGAAAGGATTAAAATCTATTATGCATGCTGTGAAATTTGGCTACAGATGGAACATAGGGGATGGGAGCAGAACCAGGTTCTGGGAAGATAGTTGGTTTGGCACATCCCCCCTAGCAGTCCAATTTTGGCCTATTTACTCTGTCCGCAATGAGCTTAACAAAAGTGTCAATGAAGTTTGGGACGGTCAATGCCTAAAACTCTCTTTAACAAAAGCATTACCTTTACTGCCGAGCCGGATGCCCTGATTTGGCAGCTGGACAGTAAGGGGAAGTATTCCTCCAGCTCCCTCTATCATGTTATCAACTTTAGAGGGGTTCAACCCGTGTTTATCCCTGCTGTCTGGAAATTGAGAGTTCCCCCTAAAATTCATGTATTTCTCTGGCTTCTCTCCAAAAACAAATTGATGACAAGGGATAACCTTAGGAACAGACACATCATCAAACCCCTTGATTGTGTTTACTGCTTGGAACAAGAGTCTTGTTCTCACCTATTTTTTGAATGTATAGTTGCTAAACATCTCTGGGCCCACATTGAGGAATATTTCTCTAGTCAGATTAGCTCATCCTTTGAATCTGTCGCCAGATTCTGGATTGCTACCAAAAAGTGCTTAGTTTTAAACACTGTTAGCTCAGCTATCCTTTGGTGCCTCTGGAAATATAGAAATGCTATGATTTTCAGTAACACCTCCTGGATTGCCATTCCGCAGGTCTTGAGGTTGATCAGGAACATGGTGAGGAACTGGGCGATTCTCTCCTCCAGATCGGACAAGGACAAGTTGATGAGCTTCGTGGAAACCCTAACAAGATCCCTCCAGAAACCGTTGGCGATCACTTGTGGCTGAACAAGGCTCGACCTGCTCTGGGGCTGGACCCGTGGGCTTGTCTCAAGATCTCTGATGAAGATGATGGGCACCTGGCGCCGAAAAAGAGGGACATCCACCATGCTACACCTTCCAGCCTGCTCTCCGCTTGCTTACTGGTCGCCGCAGGCTGACACGGCCCCTCGGCTGAAGACCATGAAGGCTTCGTTGGACCCTCCTTGTGTCATTTGAGTGCTCTATCCGCTCTGCCTTTGGCACCGCTCGGGTGATTTCTGTTATTCAGAGAACTTGTTCATCCACCCCCCTAGTTTGTAGCTTTTCTACCTTTGCTTTTGAACTGCTCTTTGAGCTGTTGTATCAAAATATGTTGTGGTTTCGTTCTCAGCAATGGAACCAGGGAGATGCTCCCTGTTTTTCTAAAAAAAATTATTTCATATGTTATTATATATTATTTATATTGTCATCATATATTTAACAGATACTTACATATGTAAGAAAACAATATCCCACATCTTATTAACTTATAAAAATAATTTCTTAACAAATAAAATCTTGGATTGTTTTGGCACGAAAATCCTAGTGATTGTGTACAAAAGCTTGGTAAGATTTAAGGACGAATGTAATAATATCACTTATTATTTAAATATATTTATAACAAAATGCTCAGCCCCTTTTTATTTTTTGATAACATTGCTGGCCCAACCCAACATTATAATTAGAATCAGCCCAGCAAATCGTGTATTTCGAGAAAGTGCAAATGGCCTGTAATTTTTTAGGAAATAAAATAAACGGGCCGCATGGACGCTACATTATTTGTTCACCCAGCCCAGCTAATGGCTGTAATTCAAAAAAAAGAGATCAAATTGACTGTAAATTCTACCGCACAAAAAAAGACTGTAAATTCTGAAAAAATGGGTTGAATACATGCCATATTTTTTGAGGCTAAAATGTGGGCCAATAGGTCGAAGCCAATGCAAGTCGTTGTCAATTTAGTCAACAAATGATTCTGACATGTTAGCCGTTGGATTTACATCCAACGACAGGCATCCATCTTCAATCTCTCGTCTTCTTCCTCCAGCACCGCCGGGACCACCTCCCGCCTCCTGCTGCTAGCAGCTCTACTTAGCACGCTTCGCTATGAAGCGCTACTCCACCGTTGGCCAGGCCATACCTCCACCCCTCCACACCTCCTGTTCTTCTCCACCGACTGCCGAACCACACCGCACTAGAACCAGTTAACCCTTGTACACCTCTCTGTCTGCGACTCTACTCCCGCGTCTTCCCATCTCCGGCTCGTTGCTGTCGGGGGCCTCGCCGTCGTCCACCACCTTGGATGCGCTCGGCGCTGCGTGGTCAACGTGGTCAACGAACGACACCATCGGAAGTAGACTGTGTGTGGAGAGGCTGACAGTTGGGTCCATGGGCGCACACAAGGAAATGCCTCCTTATTACGTGCAAAATAATGATTCCTCCACCTGACATCTGGGACCCACCGGAAGGGCCTCTGTATTTTGCGAAATAAAGTGCCCCCCGCTGACATGTCGGACCCACCAGCTATCTTCGCACGCAAGGAAGTGCCTCCTTATTACGCACAAAAGGATGAATATTCCCCCTGCCAGCTGGAACCCAGCATAGTGGGAGGCTGACTTGTGGGCCTACCAAGTTGACGGGGACAGAGGGCTTTGTCAACTTAGTCAATATGAACGATTCTAGCTCCTGTTACCGTACGATGTTCATCCAACGGCCGTAGTGCTTCTTCAACCTCTGGTCTTCTTGCTCCAGCCGCCCAAACCAGCGCCGGTCGTGCCGCGTGCTCCTGCCTCCCGTGGCCGGCTGTGATGCCGCGGAGGCCTCACCGCCCCTACTACTCCCACCGCTGGCCAGGCCATCCCTCTACTCACCCACACCCTCTGTTAATCTGCGGCGACAGCAGCCTCACACCGCAACCGAACCAGTGACCCCTCGTACTCCTCTTCGCGTGGGCATCCACTGATGCGTCTTCCCCGGCTCCGAGTCGTCCCCTTCCTAGTCCTCGCTGTCGTCCACCGCCCTGGTGCTCTCGCCGCGGCGTGGTCAACGTGGTCAACGACAGACTTCCGTCGGAAGAGTACTGTACGTGCAGAGGCTGACAGCTGGGTCCACGGCAGCCGCAAGGAAGTGCCTCCTTATTACGCGAAAAATAATTATTCCTCCACCTGACAGCAGGGACCCGGACGGGCCACCAGTATTTTCCGAAAAAAATCATTTCCCCCTGACTGCTAGGACCCACCGGACGGGCCATCGTATTTCGTGAAAAAAATGTTCCCCCCGCTGTCAGCTCGAACCCACCGGAAGTGCCTCCTTATTACGCACAAAAAAATGAGTACTCCCCCGGCTAGCTCGGACCCACCTTGCTGGGAGGCTGACTTGTGGGCCTACTAAGTTAACGGGGACGAAGGGCTTTGTCAACTTAGTCAATATGAACGATTCTAGCTCCAGTGACCGTACGATGTCCATCCAACGGCCGTAGAGCTTCTTCAACCTCTGGTCTTCTTGCTCCAGCCGCCCAAAGCAGTGCTAATCGTGCCACATGCTCCTGCCTCCCCTGGCCGGCTGTGCTGCCGCAGAGGCCTCACTGCCCCTACTATTCCCACCGCTGGCCAGGCCCTACGGTGACGGTAGCCTCACACCGCAGCCGAACCAGTGAACCCTCGTAGTCCTCTCCGCGCGGGCTTCCACTGCCACGTCGTCCCCTTCCTAGGCCTCGCCGTCGTCCACCGCCGTGGTGCTCTCTACGCGGCGTGGTCAACATGGTCAAGGAACGACTTCCATCGGAAGAGTACTGTACGTGGAGAGGCTGACAGCTGGGTCCACGGCCAAAGCCTAGTTTTTTTGTGATTTGCCAAGTAAGTCGCTTTGTCAGGCCTGTTGGGCTGCAAATCTTTCAAGACGAGGAGAGCTTTCATTCGGCTGGCCGAGAAAATGGCTCATCAGTAATAAGAAATGGGTTGTGCATTTTTAAAACACATCAAACCGGCAATTAGTTTCAAATATCTTTTTTTTCATTTCAAGATTTTAAATTACATTAATTTTTATGTGTGGAGAATTTGTTGGATTTTATATTGGTATACATTTATTTTTAAAATCAGTTTGAATGTGAGTCGAAATTTCAGGATTAAAAACAGTTTGGACCGCACCGAAATATGCAAAATTTCGTATAATTTTTTAACCGTTGCCACAATATGGGCTGCAATGCTAACAAAAAGAATATGGGCTCCAAAAAAACCTTAAGAATTAGCAAATGGGCTGTAAATTATTAGAAATAATGGCAGATGGGTTTATGCTATTTTCCATAGATTTGAGGCTTTCCTAAAAAAAAGGTTGACGCACAAGCACTGACTGTTGGATGTCCATCCAACGGCCGTCGTGCTTCTTCAATCTCTGCTCTTCCTGCTCCAGCCGCTCAAACAAGCACCGGCGGGACTGCTTGCTCCCTCCTCCTCGCGGCCGGCTGTGCTGCCGCGCAGGCCTCACCGCCCGACCGTACTCCCATCGCTGGCCTAGCCATCCCTCTACTCACCCACACCTGTTGTTATTCTCCGGCGATGGCAGACGAACCAGTAAACCCTCGTACAGTCGTACTCCCCTCCGCGTGGGAAACAACTGCCGAGTCTTCCCTGCCTCCGTGTCGTCCCCTTTCTAGGCCTCGCCGTCATCCACTGCCCTGGTGCTCTCGGCGCGGCGTGGTCAACGTGGTCAAGGAACGACTTCCATCGGACATGGACTGTACATGGAGAGGCTGACAGCTGGGTCCACGGAGGCAGCAAGGAAGTGCCTCCTTATTACGCGGAAAATAATGATTCCTCCACCTGACAGCAGGGACCAACTGGATGGGCCACCATATTTCGCGAAAAAAACGTTTCCCCCCTGACTGTTGGGACCCACCAGCTACACCTTCGCACGCAAGGAAGTGTGTCCATGCAAAAAAATGATTCGCCCCCCTGACTGCTGGGACCCACCAGCTACATCTTCGCACGCAAGGAAGTGCATCCGGGCAAAAAAACCAAAACGATTCGCCCCCCAGACTGCTGGGACCCACCAGCCCCCCGACTGCTGGGACCCACCAGCTACATCTTCGCACGCAAGGAAGTGCGTCCGGGCAAAAAAACGATTCGCCCCCTGACTGCTGGGACCCACCAGCTACATCTTCGCAGGCAAGGAAGTGCCTGACAGTCGGGACCCACCTGGTCGAAGCGTACGTGGCGTTGTCATTCTGGTCGCGAACGTGTACGTACATATATACTGGTGGATGTAGAGGCACACACGTGTCGTAGTAGAGGCGGCCAGGGTGCAAGAAAGAAAATACGGCCACGTATGTGTACATACGGGCGGGGTCTCGAACGCCTACTCGCGCATACGTACGACGAGGGCTCGTGTACATGGCTGGGTCGGAACGGAGAAACAACGTCGTCGTCGTGTTCATGGGGAGGCAACGAAATGCGTCGTGTTCATCGGGAGGCAACGCGGCTGGGTCGGAACGGAATGCGTGGTCGTGTTCATAGAGAGGGCTTAGACGGAAGAGGCGATGGAAACGAGGCCTGGCGTACCGCACAACGGAGGAAACGGACCTCCTACGGTCGAAACGGGGGTCCTGTTGATCGGGAGGGGTGTGGCATACCGCACAACGGAGGAAACGGGCCTCCTACGGTCGAAACGGGGGCCTTGTTGATCGGGAGGGGTGTGGCGTACCACAAAACGGAGGAAACAGACCTCCTACGGTTGAAACGGGGGTCCTGTTGATCGGGAGGGGTGTGGCGTACCGCAAAACG